>NC_057890.1:13767390-14067390 GCF_019740435.1 Gambusia affinis
TACTATACTATGGCGTCGAAAAGCGTGCAAAAAGCGACATACTATACTATGGCGTCGGCGTGCAAAAAGCGACATACTATACTATGGCGTCGAAAAGCGTGCAAAAAGCGACATACTATACTATGGCGTCGAAAATGTGCAAAAAGCGACATACTATACTATGGCGTCGAAAGCGTGCAAAAAAGCGACATACTATACTATGGCGTCGAAAATTTCAAAAAATCCACATACTATACTATGGCGTCGAAAATGTCAAAAAAACGACATACTATACAATGGCGTCGAAAATCTGAAAAAAACGACATACTATACTATGGCGTCGAAAATCTGAAAAAAACGACATACTATACTATGGCGTCGAAAATGTCAAAAAAACGACATACTATACTATGGCGTCGAAAATTTAAAAAAAACGACATACTATACTATGGCGTCGATACTATACTAAGGCGTCGAAAATGTGCAAAAAGCGACATACTATACTATGGCGTCGAAAATGTGCAAAAACGACATACTATACAATGGCGTCGGCGTGCAAAAAGCGACATACTATACAATGGCGTCGGCGTGCAAAAAGCGACATACTATACTAGGGGCGTCGGCGTGCAAAAAGCGACATACTATACTAGGACGTCGGCGTGCAAAAAGCGACATACTATACTAAGGCGTCGAAAATGTGCAAAAAGCGACATACTATACTAAGGCGTCGGCGTGCAAAAAGCGACATACTATACTATGATGGCGTCGAAAACCTGCAAAAAGCGACATACTATACTATGGCGTGAAAACCTGCAAAAAGCGACATACTATACTATGGCGTGAAAACCTGCAAAAAGCGACATACTATACTATGGCGTCGAAAGCGTGCAAAAAGCGACATACTATACTATGGCGTCGAAAGCGTGCAATAAGCGACATACTATACTATGACGTCGGCGTGCAAAAAAGCGACATACTATACTATGGCGTCGAAAATGTGCAAAAAGCGACATACTATACAATGGCGTCGGCGTGCAAAAAAGCGACATACTATACAATGGCGTTGAAAGCGTGCAAAAGCGACATACTATACAATGGCGTCGGCGTGCAAAAAGCGACATACTATACTAAGGCGTCGAAAATGTGCAAAAGCGACAGACTATACTATGGCGTCGAAAATGTGCAAAAAGCGACATAGTATACTATATGGCGTCGAAAATAATGAAAACGACATACTATACTATGACGTCGAAAACGTGCAAAAAACGACATACTATACTATGACGTCGAAAATGTGCAAAAAATGACATAGTATACTATGACGTCGAAAATGACGAAAAAACGACATACTATACAATGACGTCGAAAACGTGCAAAAAAACGACATACTATACTAAGACGTCGAAAATGTGCAAAAAACGACATACTATACTATGACGTCGAAAATGTGCAAAAAACGACATAGTATACTATGACGTCGAAAATGACGAAAAAACGACATACTATACAATGACGTCGAAAACGTGCAAAAAAACGACATACTATACTAAGACGTCGAAAATGTGCAAAAAACGACATACTATACTATGACGTCGAAAATGTGCAAAAAAACGACATACTATACAATGACGTCGAAAACGTGCAAAAAAACGACATACTATACAATGACGTCGAAAACGTGCAAAAAACGACATACTATACAATGACGTCGAAAACGTGCAAAAAAACGACATACTATACTAAGACGTCGAAAATGTGCAAAAAACGACATACTATACTATGACGTCGAAAATGTGCAAAAAACGACATACTATACTATGACGTCGAAAATGGGCAAAAAACGACATACTATACTATGACGTCGAAAATGGGCAAAAAACGACATACTATACTATGACGTCGTAAACGTGCAAAAAATGACATACTATACTATGACGTCGAAAATCTGCAAAAAACGACATACTATACTATGATGTCGAAAACGTGCAAAAAACGACATACTATACTATGTCGAAAACGTGCAAAAAACGACATACAATACTATGACGTCGAAAATGTGCAAAATACGACATACTATACTATGACGTCGAAAATATCGAAAAAAACGACATACTATACTATGACGTCGAAAATATCGAAAAAAACGACATACTATACTATGACGTCGAAAACCTGCAAAAAACGACATACTATACTATGACGTCGAAAACGTGCAAAAAACGACATACTATACTATGACGTCGAAAACGTGCAAAAAACGACATACTATACTATGACGTCGAAAACGTGCAAAAAACGACATACTATACTAGGACGTCGAAAACGTGCAAAAAACGACATACTATACTAGGACGTCGAAAACGTGCAAAAAACGACATACTATACTAAGACGTCGAAAATGTGCAAAAAACGACATACTATACTATGACGTCGAAAATGTGCAAAAAACGACATAGTATACTATGACGTCGAAAATGACGAAAAAACGACATACTATACAATGACGTCGAAAACGTGCAAAAAAACGACATACTATACTAAGACGTCGAAAATGTGCAAAAAACGACATACTATACTATGACGTCGAAAATGTGCAAAAAAACGACATACTATACAATGACGTCGAAAACGTGCAAAAAAACGACATACTATACAATGACGTCGAAAACGTGCAAAAAACGACATACTATACAATGACGTCGAAAACGTGCAAAAAACGACATACTATACTATGGCGTCGAAAATGTGCAAAAAAACGACATACTATACGATGGCGTCGAAAATGTGCCAAAAACGACATACTATACTATGGCGTCGAAAATGTGCAACAAACGACATACTATACTATGACTTCAAAAAACGACATACTATACTATGGCGTCGAAAATGTGAAAAAAACGACATACTATACTATGACGTCGAAAACGTGCAAAAAATGACATACTATACTATGACGTCGAAAATCTGCAAAAAACGACATACTATACTATGATGTCGAAAACGTGCAAAAAACGACATACTATACTATGTCGAAAACGTGCAAAAAACGACATACAATACTATGACGTCGAAAATGTGCAAAATACGACATACTATACTATGACGTCGAAAATATCGAAAAAAACGACATACTATACTATGACGTCGAAAATATCGAAAAAAACGACATACTATACTATGACGTCGAAAACGTGCAAAAAACGACATACTATACTATGACGTCGAAAACGTGCAAAAAACGACATACTATACTATACAATGACGTCGAAAACGTGCAAAAAACGACATACTATACTAGGACGTCGAAAACGTGCAAAAAACGACATACTATACTATGACGTCGAAAACGTGCAAAAAACGACATACTATACTATGACGTCGAAAATGTGCAAAAAACGACATACTATACTAGGACGTCGAAAACGTGCAAAAAACGACATACTATACTAGGACGTCGAAAACGTGCAAAAAACGACATACTATACTAAGACGTCGAAAATGTGCAAAAAACGACATACTATACTAAGACGTCGAAAATGTGCAAAAAACGACATACTATACTATGACGTCGAAAACGTGCAAAAAACGACATACTATACTATGACGTCGAAAACCTGCAAAAAACGACATACTATACTATGACGTCGAAAACCTGCAAAAAACGACATACTATACTATGACGTCGAAAACGTGCAAAAAACGACATACTATACTATGACGTCGAAAACGTGCAATAAACGACATACTATACTATGACGTCGAAAACGTGCAAAAAACGACATACTATACTATGACGTCGAAAATGTGCAAAAAACGACATACTATACTATGACGTCGAAAACGTGCAAAAAAACGACATACTATACAATGACGTCGAAAACGTGCAAAAAAACGACATACTATACAATGACGTCGAAAACGTGCAAAAAACGACATACTATACAATGACGTCGAAAACGTGCAAAAAAACGACATACTATACAATGACGTCGAAAACGTGCAAAAAAACGACATACTATACTAAGACGTCGAAAATGTGCAAAAAACGACATACTATACTATGACGTCGAAAATGTGCAAAAAACGACATAGTATACTATGACGTCGAAAATGACGAAAAAACGACATACTATACAATGACGTCGAAAACGTGCAAAAAAACGACATACTATACTAAGACGTCGAAAATGTGCAAAAAACGACATACTATACTATGACGTCGAAAATGTGCAAAAAACGACATACTATACAATGACGTCGAAAACGTGCAAAAAACGACATACTATACTATGACGTCGAAAACGTGCAAAAAACGACATACTATACTATGACGTCGAAAACGTGCAAAAAACGACATACTATACTATGACGTCGAAAATGACGAAAAAACGACATACTATACTATGACGTCGAAAATGACGAAAAAACGACATACTATACTATGACGTCGAAAATGTGCAAAAAACGACATACTATACTATGACGTCGAAAATGTGCAAAAAACGACATAGTATACTATGACGTCGAAAATGACGAAAAAACGACATACTATACTATGACGTCGAAAATGTGCAAAAAACGACATACTATACTATGACGTCGAAAACGTGCAAAAAACGACATACTATACTATGACGTCGAAAATGTGCAAAAAACGACATACTATACTATGATGTCGAAAACGTGCAAAAAACGACATACAATACTATGACGTCGAAAACGTGCAATAAACGACATACTATACTATGACGTCGAAAACGTGCAAAAAACTACACTATACTATGACGTCGAAAATGTGCAAAAAACGACATACTATACTATGATGTCGAAAACGTGCAAAAAACGACATACAATACTATGACGTCGAAAACGTGCAAAAAACTACACTATACTATGACGTCGAAAATGTGCAAAAAACGACATACTATACTATGGTCGAAAATGTGCAAAAAACGACATACTATATTATGTGGTCGAAAATGTGCAAAAAACGACATACTATACTATGACGTCGAAAATGTGCAAAAAACGACATACTATACTATGACGTCGAAAATGTGCAAAATACGACATACTATACTATGACGTCGAAAATATCGAAAAAAACGACATACTATACTATGACATCGAAAATATCGAAAAAAACGACATACTATACACAATTTTTTCAAAAATATCCTAAAAGTTAATGACGTCCAAAGCAACTTAAAAAAAGACATAGTATGCTATGAGGTTGAAAATCAGGAAAAATGGCACATATTAAACTACGTTGAAAACGTCCTAAAAATGTGATAGTATTCCATGTCATAAATGAGGCCAAATGACATGCTATAATGTCAAAAATGTCTTACAAATGAGATATTTTACTATTACGTCGAAAATGATAAAAAAATGATACATACAACATAGTATGATGTCCTTTTTGCTCATCGTAGACGTCATGCTGAAATGCCTTGTAAATGAAATAATCTTCCAGTGGCATTAGATTTTTTTTTCTCTTAAGAAATATCCTCTTACTGAAAACTTATCTGTAAATTAGTTTTGTCCTTTTCAAAGCTCACAAAAAGATTTGCTCTAGATACTAGACCAAAAATGTAAAACTTTGTTCCTGCAGTTACTGTGGGAGTGACACAGTCAGCTAATTTACATCCAGCTCACCGCTTCTAATATATGTAAAATTTCTTTCCACGTCTGCAGATGATGAAGGCACAGACGTAGATCAGAACATTCTAGATGCTCTTCTCTTCAATACCTCTCGTATCGGCCACGGCTATGCTCTGGCACACCATCCTATCGCCAAAGAGCTTTCCAGGAAGAGGAACGTAGCTGTGGAGCTTTGCCCAATCTCTAACCAGGTATTCTGTCGGAGCTGCTGGTTGAGAAGGACAACATGTTTGTTTTTATGGTTAAAGCTTCTGGGTTTGTGACTCCTGTGCAGGTGCTGAAGCTGGTATCGGATCTGAGGAACCACCCTGCAGCTGTTCTGATGTCTGAGGGTCACCCTCTGGTGATCAGCTCAGACGATCCCGCTCTCTTCGGCTCAACTGGACTCTCCTACGACTTTTATGAAGCCTTTGTAGGAATCGGAGGTCTGAAGGCGAATCTGGGCACGCTGAAAGAGCTGGCCGCCAACTCCATCAGGTCAGCTCATGATGCTCATCATGAAGCTAACGGGAATTTTTTCTTACAGTCGTTCCTAATAGATGTAATTTGAATGAAATCACATTTAATACATGTTTTTCTTTCACTTTTTATTTTTACAATTTGAAGATACATTTACAGAGAATGTACATTAATAAATGCAAATACATATTTGGGTTCATAGAAAAGATAATGGATTTAGAAACAAAATCTATTTCTGTCATTGTGTTCAGCCCAATGTTGGAATTGCTCCGGAGTAGGTGTTAGAAAAATGAACTGATCTGTTTTGTTTGGTGTTCATTAGCTTCTTTCAGTCGTCTCATCATTAATGTGAAGGAACAGACGATTTTCTGTGCTTATGTAGCTGCTGGAATCATCAAACACAAAAAAAATCATCTATTCCTTCACATCAGTGACAAGAGAAAACTGAAGTTAGTGAACAAACAAACAAAACAGGTGATTTCATCTTTCTAACACACTGGAACATAGTGACTTTGATTCTCCTGACTGCAACTTCTAGTCATGTTGTTTCCAACCTAAAGACTCTAGATATACAGCAGCATAATAAGATAATTTTTTACATCTGTCCTCAGTTTTAAAGTCGTCTCTGTTTGCAGGTACAGCTCGCTGCCAGCTCATTTTAAAGACAGAGCTTTCGCTATGTGGCAAAACAAATGGGACGCCTTCATCTCTGATAATTCATGACTGTCCAATTATAACTGATCCTGTTTGACTTGAACTACAATAAAAAAAGCCCAGGATGTTGCCTGGTCTAATGGAGCACTAGCCTTGCAGGTCACAGTACCTGTTTCTCTGAATTAATGTGCCGTTTCTGTGCCGTAATCACATGTTGTATCGTCCATCTCTGACTGCTGCACTGCTGGAGAACCAGTCTGAAGTCCACGTCTCCCATCGCTACTTCCAGACATCTACTGGTGTCTCTGTTCTGGATCTGTCCTCCCTGTGAATAAAGTGATTTTATCTTTTAACTTCCCTACAGAAAAACCACTTCCTATGTTGCTTAGATTTAAAATAAATGTTTTTACCTGTTTGAAGTCCCAAAACATGTGGAGTTTCTTCTGCTGGGCGAGACTGCACTGATACAGTCCTGGTAAAACTCCTGAACCAGGATCCACCAGACAGTTGTTGCTCTTGTATTTGTGTGATTTGATCCCACCAATGTAAAGTTTCCCATCAGTGAGGTAATAAGAATGCTGAGAGGCAGAAAAACAAAATCAAGCAAGAAGCAAAAATCTGAATGTTGTGAGCTGCTGAGTGTTACCTGAGAGGAGAAGAAGTGGCATCCATAGAGGATGGGTGTGGAGCCAGGAACTGGACCCTGATCCACACACTGATCAGGCCGGAGGTCATTAATCAGCTGCACATAAAAAACCAAACATGAATAAAATGTTTCAGGTCACCATGTAGTTCTGTGGAGGCCAACAGTAACCAGTACAGTTGCATCTATCATGGTTAAGTTCAAGTTTATTGCCAGTAAATAAAGAAAAAACTAATTAATTTTGAGATTAATCTCAAAGTTTTAAGTCAAAAATGTTAAACTTTTTTTCTACCTATGATACACGAACATAGAGTAAAAATAAAAACCCTAAAAGCCAAATTAAGAGCCATAAGTAGACCAGAGAAATGTTTAAAATTTTTGCTGAGCTCCTATATTTCTATTTCTTCTGTCTTGTATTTCATTCAAGGTGGCACTAAAAAAATCTTAGACCATTAAAGTAGTGGATAATTGTGACATGGAAGGAAAGTGTGGCTTTCATTTTCATCACAGCAGCTGTTGTAAGAAAACCATTTATTCTGATTGTGCATCACTGTTTTCCCAACCAGAGGCATTTTATTCAGGTAAAATACTGTCTGCTGATAACTACTCCCCAGAGCCCAATCTAAAAAATATCTCACTCCCACTGTTTCCTTTAGCTGCCATGATAACGTAGCAGTAGCTAATTGGCCTATTGAAGCCCTGCGTGAGGATTTTTTTGGTGACTAGTTTTTAACTCACAGCTCCGTAGCCCAGCAGGTTCTGCAGCGGTTCCAGCATGGGGTAAACATGATCCAGGTACCACTGGAAGGGTTTACACTTCAGCCTCTCCTTCAGCTTCTTCCTCTCAGAAACATCCCCGATGTCAATTCCATGATTCTGTTGGAAAACACATTTAATAAGATCACATGACATGACGCTTCCTGGATCATTAACCGCGTTTGTGGCCTTTCCTAAACCCTAATCAGATTATTCTTGATGACTACAGATTGGACTCATGTTGGTAATAATGTGGCGTCTCATCTGACCTCCATGGGGAGGTTCCAGGCCACTTGCACATTGTATTTGTAGTCGTCCATCCAGACCTCTGCCACCCTCAGGGCGTTGCGCCTCACAGAGGGGCTCAGGTCCCGGGCGTAGGGCTTATGGAAGCGTTCGATGTGAGCGACCTTCGAACAGGGAATGACCTCTATGCTGCCTCCACACAGCCACACCTGGCAAAACACAAACTCACTTTAAAACAGTCAAAGAAAACACACTTTTAATATTAATAATTCTTCACTAATAAGCAGGACAGTTGTTTGGTTCCAGAGACCACCACTAGGGGGCAGATGACTGAAGATATAAGTGAAACAAAGCGAGACGAAATATTCAGTCACTCAACCTAAATAAAGATAAGAATAATTTTGACATGTTTGTTGGACTTAAGACACTATAAATAATAAAAAAAGTGAGTAAATAATTCATTATTTAATGGGAGAGGTTAATAACCCTACTCTGGATATTTTATCAAATTATTCTTATTTAATATTTAAAACAACAACATAAAAATATTTACTTAACTTATAATTTTAAATAATGTGGAAAAGCAGAAATTTAATATATTAAATTTTCTTTTAATTACTTTTTTTATTGCTCATATTTGTATAACATTACTGTTATTTAACTGTCATCCATTTTTTTCATTTTGTGGTAAAATTAATAAATTAGAAACAAATACTGAAATAACTAAAATGAATATAAAATCGGCTAAATTCTAAATGTAAAATTAAAGTACAATTTTTTTTACTAAGGTAAAAAAAAATAAAAATATTTCTTCCATATCATTCCAAAGTACAAATCTAATTATATTTGTTTACCATCTAAATTTATGATGAG
Organism: Gambusia affinis; assembly: GCF_019740435.1. Taxonomy (NCBI): domain Eukaryota; kingdom Metazoa; phylum Chordata; class Actinopteri; order Cyprinodontiformes; family Poeciliidae; genus Gambusia; species Gambusia affinis. The sequence goes on from NC_057890.1 coordinate 13,776,665, forward strand.
TCCATATATAAATTTTAATGTGGCAGGGACAAATTACTGAGCTAGATAAATAAACAAACAGCCATATTGTCATTTTATATAATAAAATCATAGGTGCAATCATCAAATCAACACTAGTAACATATAAAGTCAAAACCATTTAATTGTGTTTCTTTTTGGCTCATTTTAAATCTCACCCGGATGCCGAGCTCCACGTTTTCACCTCCGTATATCTTCATCCCGCCATCAAGGCTTCCGATCTCTCCAAAAAACTTCCGATCTGCAACCAGTATTCCCATGATGGACGGGCTCCTGATGGGACCGTAAAACAGATCAAATACTGACTGAAAGTGGCTGATAAATCAATATACAACAGCAGAGAAAACAAAAGTCATAAAGGCTCCGTCTGGTGCCACCTAGTGGCTAAAATTGTAAGTTTTTAAGGTTCTGCAATGATTTTAAGACTAAACGCTTATGCATTATTAAAGAGGAGTAATTTCCAGTAAATTTTGAATCACCCTGAAATGATTTAGCATAAATTGGTGTCTGAGCTGTTTAACTTTAAAATAAAAATATTTGGTCCCAGATGAGAAAATTACTCAAAGGAACTGCATAAAAGTGGTTCAGATTTCTTCTGTCTGATGGGACTTTCTAAAAAAAATCTGTTTCTCACGTACTTGTGGAGTTTTTCAGGGATCTATTCTGGAGTCAATTTATATTATGTGTTTACATGTTACCTTCAGGTTCAGTTTTCTAAAACAAATGTTGTCACTTTCCTGAAATAATGTCCCAAATCTTTTTTTTAGGCAAAAAAAAAATACTTGAGCATTTTTTTAGAAAGTAAAATAACTACCATCAGCTGACGAGGCTCTTCTTCTCTTCTTTAAAACATGACGTTGACGCTCGTTTTGACAACACTACCAGTTTGAACATCTTTTTATACCCTGAGGTCACATTTAACTAATAACACCAAGCTGATTTAAGACTTTAAAGGATAAATATTCCCTGCACAAAATGTCCTGCAGCAGGTTTTCTGTCAATAGTGCTTTGTGTGCTTTTCTTTAACCTGTTTATTTTCCGTCATGGACGCTCTCCTTCACCAGAACACAAACCGGTACATAGCAACAACAACATTTTACAGCAATTAAGCCAAACACTGAGCTGGTTGTCCAACATGCTGTGAAAAATGAACCAGTGCCGACAGTGAGGTAATCAGGACCAAGTGTGAAAATGTCATTATAATCTGATTATAGAAAGTTAAAAACATGCCAAAAACAGTAACCTCTAGAACAAATCTGTTTAGCCATGAATGAGGGTCAACACTGAGTCACTGCTGTAACCAGAATCAATGCAAACCAATCCATGACATTTTTAGTTTTGCAAAATGAAGATGAGGCACAAAAAGAGATATTTGTAAATATTAAAAAGAAGAGGTTTTAGTTGTCCAAAGATTCTGGTTTAGAGCGGGAAGATATGGGGGGTTCAAATAAAGAACAGAAGAAACTGGAAACAAACAATGATAAAACAGTAAAACGCAACACTATAAACCAGATGTGAACTTAGTTTCATTTTGGGTCATTTGAAAAATCTGAATGTTATTAAGGTTGTACCAGAATGTAGTGATAGATCCTATTAAACTGTTGAAATATCAATAAATAGCTGTTTTCTCAACATTCAATAAGCATTTCTTAAAATTAAATAATTTGGAAGATCTTGTCCTTCCAGGATTTTGACTGTTTTTGTGATATCTGCATTAATGTGTGATGTTAAATGTGACTTTTTATTACTCGCTGCATCGGTCACTTTAACTCAATGTTTTTGACCAATTCAGCAGATTTGTGAAAAACTAGAGGGACTTATTGATGTAATTTGGAAACTAGAGGGCCACATAAAAAGCTCCGGTGGGCCAGATTTGGCCCCCGGGCCTCGAGTTTGACACAAGGCCTATAAACTATAAACTAAGCATAAACAGTGTGGGCTTTGTAACAAATACGACAGACGTGACTCTTACTTGCCGGGTTGGGATTCGTCCTTCAAGGCGTACCATTCGGGTCCAAGTCCCTCATACAGGCACCACAGGGTCCAGTCAAAGCCATCAGCAGAGGTCCGATAAGGAATCACCATCAGGTCGTCAAAGCCGACTTTATCAAAAACTGGTGTCAGTATCACGGTGCGGTCCTCTTTAATCCGAGCCAGCAGGGGTTCTGCCCTGCAGAAGCAGAAAGTTATTTTACTATAACATTACAATAAGATGGAAAACCTCGGGATGCAAAGTTCTTCAACCAACCACTGAACCTGGACCTCTATGTGTGCATCCAAGATGGCCACCACATCTCCCACTGCAGCTTTCCACCCCGACAGTCTGGCCTGGGTCAGGCCGAGCTGCTCAGAGTGCCGAATCTTCTTCACCAGACCGGGCCGCTCCTCATGGATGGAGCTAATGTACAAGTCCAGCTTGTCCAATAAATCATCTGCAGAAAAATAAAAACAAAAACCTTCTGAGGAGGAGATTCGATCTTCTCACATTTAGGGGAAATAAGAATGAACATTATCCAGACGTCCCAAAAAAAAAAAAAAAAAGACAGAAGCATTTATAGGAACCTTTAGAGAAAAATAAAATATGTGAAACACTTAATTCCCATAAACAGAGAAACTTTCATACAGACGTCCTGTCTGTAGTTGCTCTTGAATGAATGCTAAAACTTCACTCCATGAATTGTATTAACTCACAGTGGCCCTCAAAATCAACCGTGTTTATTGGCGTCATGTTCGATTACCGCAGTAGAAAAAAGGTTGGGACCACTGTTCTAAGGGACATGGTTAGCTAATCGATTAGAATTTTAATTAACCACTAATCAACAATTTAGAGTAAGTTGATTAATTGTTTGCATCGCTAATTCACGCTTAACATGATTTGCATTTTATGGCATTTGTCTTTAGTGTACAAAAGTATTAGAAAGCATTTGTAAAAAACATAAAAAAAAACAGTTTTCACAGAATTTGACTTTAAAAAAATGTGCCTCAAAAGTTGCTTTTCAATAAAAATCACAGAGCAATCCAAGGTTTTAGCTGCTCTAAACAAATGCTTAATGCTCCTATGAATTATTCATCCTGCTATTTTTAAGACACATAAAACTTTGCAGGGCAATAGAAAAAAATTGGGGCTCTGAGTTGAACCGAGTAATAGCAGAAGCAAAAAAAAATACCAATGGCTCGAGTACTAAGCCCAGTGGGACGCCATGTAACAATGAATCTGGAGTCATTCAAAATAACACTGTCCAAGCCAGGGTCGCAAATTTCTTCACTATACTCCAGATGCCCAGCTGAAAACAAGAGACCCTGAATCTCTAAAATAGAGGTTCCCACATCGTTTCCAGCAGAACTTTCAGATAAACCTCAAATAAAAAGTACAATTTTTCAGTCGTCAAACTAATCCCACAGCTGATTGGACACCAAACAAACCGTTGGTGCTGTGATCGTCCACCAGTATGATTTCTCGCAGCAGCAGGGCAGGTGTCTTGTTGATGATGCTGCGGATGGCTCTCTTGATGACAGAAAGGGATTCATCCAGATAGATCAAGATCACACTGAGGGAGGGCAGATCCTCTGGATACTGTTTCTCTGCACATCTGTAACCATAAATGAAGTAAGATAATTCATAGTATTCATGAAAGACAAATATGGGGTTATTGACAAAAAAATAAAAGATAAATTGCTTTAATTCCTTGTGTATAATGACTTGAAACCTAAATCACTAAAGGTTTATTCAAACTATAAAATTCTTATATTTCACATTGATTATATCGTTTCAGATGTAAATAATTTGTTCCTCCTCCTGTTAAAGCTCATCATTAAATACGGTGGCTAATAAACTTGCTTGTATGAAATGTAGTTGCAACATATTTTAATGCAGTTCAAGTTCACCGTGTGCGAACAAAACTTACTAATTTGCTCTCCTGCTTCATAAAGTTAGCACTTAGCATTACCAGGTGTGCGACATAAACAGCCCTGTCTGTCAGGATAAACCGGATAATCCGCCTCATTGCAGCGGAACTTGCTTTGGGTTTCCGCGTAGATCGAATGAAACATATTTTATAGACAAATATTATTTAATTCCAGTGATTTACAGGGTAACCTTGTCTCCAGTTATAACGTCCGTTTTCATACTTCTGGCGTCTAGCATCTGCCATCGAAAGAGTCAACAGACCGTTGATATTTCCAATCTTGGGTTCAAAAAGTATAGCATCTGATGGTGGAATTACATTAGTTTTTTATTATTATTAAATCTAGAAGGTTTAGCTTTGGGATATACAAAAAAGGTCTATTCAGAATAACCTTTGCTATTATTGCTAATGAAGTAACAGGTACCGCTTCAGCGGTCATTCCTACGGCGATGTTTTCTCAGCAGTGACCCCTCCTGTTCAGGAAGGGAACTGCAGCGGTTTGGAGAAGGAATGCAGGTGAACACGGACACCCATAGGGGGCGCTGCAGCCAGCCCTCAATCAATACAGTCGTACTTTAGCTGCTCTTTTGAATATAGTCGTAAAACAATAGAAATAAGGCATGTTTTTGCAAGTTGCTCACATGGTATACTGTATATGTAATATTTGTAGAAAACTGTCCAACAATACGCTTTGAACCGATGTTCAAAAGTCTGTTTCTATATATTCTAGTTGATTTTTTTTTATTTTAACTTTTCTATGATGTCAAATAAGAAAGCGGAATGTTTGAGCTGTTTCCTTAAAATACAGTAACTTAATTACTGTGAATTATTTATCAAAAACTTACAAAACAATGACTTCATCTGGGCTTTTGGTTTAGTTAGTTTTGTAATTTATATATATATATATATTTAAAAAAAATTATCTTGATTTAACAGAAAAAAAGCCAAGCTTAGTCAGCTATAACACTTGTGTAATGCTAAATTGGACAAGCATTTAAAATCGTTCTTAGTGCAACTATTATCTGTGTTAGCTCATTATTATTATTATTGACCTTTACTCTACCAGGAAAGTCCCCAAAAAATATTTTTTAAGAGAATCCAGGCTAAGACATAGATTCCTGTTGTGAATTTTCAGAACAACAAGCAGTCTACACCTGTCCCAAAATCAAATAAGAATCTTGGCTGCTTATGGCAAATTGACTTTTCAGAGCTGGGAAGATTCCTGTGTTGATCCCTGTGTGTGTGGAAAAGGTGTGCCAGATCCTGGAGGAGGAGGAAGAGGAGCTCACCTCGGGGGCCTGGTGTCAGGAATGTCCCGGTTGAGCGGCAGCCGGTCACTCAGGAAGGCGTTGTATCCGTAGCGCTGGAACAAACCCTCGGCCTCCTTCTGCTCCTCCTCTGACAGATCGTCCCCCCACTTGCTGAACAGACGGGAGTTCGGGAACAACTTCTTCACCAGCTTCTTCTCCTTCACTTTGGCCCCTTTGTCTTCCTCCTGCTCTTTCTCTTCAAACTTATTCATCAGGTTCACTGCGGACAAAAGCGACTTTGGTTTGTTTTACTTGCCGCACCCTGAGCCGCAAACAGCAGCACATAAAAATCAACATTTAGAACAACTGAAACTACAATTATAAATCCATATTTAACAAATGATGTTGACTTTAAGAACTGTAGGAATTAACTAAAGTCCACACCGTGGCATTTTAAGAATTTCAACTTTGGACTACATTGTAAACTAAAAGCAGACAAAGATTTGTATAAAACGTAAAAAAGCTATTTTAGAAAAGCCATAACAGATACCAAAAAGCTAAATCATTTGAAAATAGCTTAATGGCTTGAAACCTGTTCATAAGTTGAATTGAGTTTCTAGCTAAAAGTTTGTTTTAGTAGTTTGTTGTGAATGAGCACCAAGATTTTGCTGAATTTTGAGGAATTCTGACAATTTTAAATGGAGTCAAAATTTGCATAAAAGTTCAAATATCTTGAAAATTGTGAAAATAGTTTAGTATACTTGAAGTAAGATAGAAACTAATTTACAAATAACTTTCCAGCGAGATATAGATTGTTTTGAGCAAATAAATTATTTTTAAATACTAGTTCTACCAGCAGATTATTTCACTTAAAATATGTAAAAATGTGTTGCTATAAGTTAAATAATATGCCAATGAAACTAGTCCTTTTTTAAAAATCAATATTAAAATACTTTGTAAAATTTGTTTTTGCAGTGAAAAGGGTGACATTACCAAACAATATTGCAGCAGAACTGCTGAATCTGTTAAAGTATGCAGAGAGCAGAAAAAACATACATATCATGGAATAGAAAGAAAAGAGAAACAATCTGACGAGGTGAGTGCTGACGAGTCTTTGTTTAAGAATCAGAATAGATGTTCAAATAAACCCAGAATATTGACATTTATTTTCTAAAACTCTTTTAAAAGGTTGTTTAAATCCACTCAGATCTGAGAGAGGTGGACTCACGCAGCCTGCTGATGTCCTCTTCCATCCGGTCCATCCTGCGGATCATTCCCTGACCCCGGATGGAGTCGTCGTGCTGGGCTCTCTGCAGCCTCTCTGAGTGGGAGTGAAACTCTGTTTTTATGGAGCTCAGGTAAACCAGAGCTGAAGCCACAACAAAGACCATCAGCGAACCTTTGACCCAGCCGGATCTCATCCTGCTGCAGATACCGGGACGTTTCTGCTCCTCAAACAAGCGGCAGAAGGTTTTCTTCAAGATGGATAATCTCTCTCTGTCTCCACCCACATCGGTGAATCTGAAAATACTGATTTTTCCAATATTTCTAATGGGCAGATTATCTTGTTTACACAGTTTGTGTTTTCCTTCCTTCACACCTGCAGGGTGTTCACCATTAACTCCACCAGCAAAATCTGTGGGGAAACACGGAGCAGGGGTGAAGGAAAACTCAAATATCAGATTACTTCTGAATATATTAAATAAATTCACTAAAAACAGATGTTATTTAAGTCACTTAAAGCTTAATTTGGCTTCAACACATACTTTGGTTACATTAAATAAAAAAACAGTTTTGTCTGATCCATGTCATGTTTTTCTTGCGTCCTCTCTGACCTTGAAGCTTCCTGCTGTGAAATGTCAAAATGACAAATTTTTTTTAAAAAATCAAACAAGAATCAGAATCAAGATGAAGATATGTATAAATATTCAACCTTCTTCATGACTGAAAAGATGTTCATGAAGATTGAATATAAAAGCAAAAACAGAACAAAGATTCAAATAAAATAAAAAATTCTGAATAAATAAATGGGTCACAAGTAAAATAAAATTCATTTTCTCTACAACAATAGATTATTTTACCATCAGATGCTGACAACAATAGCACAGAATTTTTTACTCCATGTTTATTATATTATTTTCCATTTATTTATGAACTATTTATTGTTTACCAAACTGGCACAACTACATCTCATAATATAAAAAAAAGAAAATTGAAAGTAAAAGTTCGTAAAACACGCTTATCTAATAACTCTTTGAAGAATTTTGAATTAATATAAGTGACAACATTTAATTTCCCTTTGGGTGTTTTTGAATTTGAAACAGATTTAAATTTCTTTTAAAGTATTTATGATGTGCATCTATAAAAAATGATCCAGTGTGAAAAGATAAATGCTTTTAAACTTTATTTATTTTTTTGTTTATGTACAGAATATACAAGATAAAGATAAGTAAAATGTTTTCAAAACGACAAAAAAAAGAGGATGTGAGGAAATCTAACTAAAGAAAAGATTCATTCTGAACTAATTCAAACTGAAAAGAATCTCAGTGGAGACTGAGGTCAAACGGGATTAAAAACATTGACAGATTATCTGTTAGTGACTGGCGACGCTCGGGTGGAGCGGTTTGACCCGGACCATGCGGGACAGGCCCAGTCTCAGCCCGGCACTGGGAGACTTCACCGCCGGCGTCTGGGATGAGGTCGGACTTTTCCCGACCTGAGCTGGAGAACAAATGCACCTTTACTACGTTTACTGTCTGGAAACAGAAAAATGCAGCAGAAAATGCAGTCGGGTTCTACCTGGCGGGTTCCACTTGGGTATCCTGCCCCCTGCTGGACTCACAGAGCTCACAGGCTTCACATTGAATGAAGCTGGCTTACTGGGAACCAGTTTGGCTGCTGGGGGACTTCTGGAAACTCCTGAAACATGGAGTAACTCTAAAGCAAAGACTTATGCACATTTTTCTTTACACTCACAAAAAGGGTTGGAATTTATTCTGTTGATTATTTATTGTGAAGAATTTTTTCTAAGAATTTATATTATCGTCTCAGAAAAAAACTAACAGAAATGCTATTTTTTTCCCCATTTTCTCCACCGTTTGTTCCAAGTGGGCAATAAATATAATAAATATGATTAAATGCAGTCACTGTGTGCAGTTTGGTGATATAAATCCCCCTTTTTGTTAAGTGTTTTTCAAATAGGATTGTTTTTCAAGAACAATATTTGTGTTCATGGAGCTATGAATACCAAGCAGTTGCAGCCATACAGTTACCTAAAAAAAAAAAAAAAGAGTAATAAACAAAAACTTAATAATTATTATAATAATAATACCACATTATGTTATTAAATTCATAGTCCATATCGCCCAGCCATACACTCAACTTTCCAAAGCTCACAGGCAATGTAAGTTTGTAGTACCAAATAACCCAGCCCTGGGTTATTTCGTATTAACAGAAATAACAATATTTCTGTTAATACTGAAATAAAAAGAAATCTTGTAGAATTAAAGCCAACGTTGAAGCCAACTTACCTGCAGCCTGTGGTTTAGAAAGTGAAGACCGTGATTGTTTCTTTTCTTTTCTGGGAGCGGGACTTGGCTTGGGTTTGTCTTTCTTGGACACTTTCTCCTTCCTTTTAGCCTTGCTGGATTTCTTCACTGTAAACTCCTCGTCCTCGCTCTCCTCAGGCTCACTGAAATCTTCATCGCTCTCTGAATCTGAAAAGGCACGGCGGTTATCGCGCCGAGTCGACAACAAAAGCAGGTTGATACGAATACAGGTGGAGCGCCAAATAACCTGGAGTGTTTTTGGGTTTGTAGTCTTCATCTTCCTTTCTCTGCACCTCAGCTGATTTAGTCGAGGTCTTCCTTTGTCTGACAGCCGGTGATGCTTTCTCTGATGTGATTTCATCCAGGCCTGGAGAAAATGTTGTTAAAACAAAAGAGACAGAGAGAGAAAGAAAAAAGAGAGATTTACCTAAAACTGCTCCGTCCACGCTGCAGTTGGACAGAAGCAAAGAAGCTGGATCTGTGTTTTCATCGACAGGGCTTTGAGCTTTAACATCTGCTGGGAAAATAACAGGAACAAAAGAGAATTAGAAGTTTATAAAACATAAAAGCTACATGTTACATGCAACAGCTAATGCTTACTGGTGGGAGAATCGTTTAGTCCTTCTGAGTTATTGAGTAAAGAAAGCGTGATGGCTGCTTCAAGATCTCTTTCATGCAACCTTTCATCCAGCGGTTTTCTGGAAACAAGTTATGAGTTTGTGTTCACAATATGTAACTAAACACATCACAGCTTACAACAGGAGCAAACTGGTTATTGTGGAAAATTTTGTAAGGTTTTGTTGCGATGGATTAGCTGGCTCCATTAAATCTGAAGATAACACACAGAAGATGACTGTAAAACTGATTTTCTTGGACTGATGTGTATCGCACACCTGCTCTTCTCGCTCTGAGCCGTTGTTGGGCTGGAGGACCTGACTGAAGGTTTCTTCTGTTCGTGTTTCGTTTCCTCTCTGGCCTTTTTGCTGGGCGGTGCTTTTGAACAGGCAAAATCCTCATCTGTCCCAGAATAAGAGCAGGAAACACAGACATATTTATTATAAGGAATCTTATAATAAAGTGAAGACCTTAGTATATGTTGTTTGCGAGTATTGTTGAGTCAGGTTTATTTATTTATTTTATTTTTTTCAGGGTTTGACTGAACCCTGAAACAACATATACTAACACATTTTCTACCACCAATGTATAGCATTAGTAAGAAATTATTATATTTTCTTCCTCATATCCCATTGAAAACCTTATGGTTGCATATTTTAAAGATGTTCAGAGACAAACTAATACACTAATAAACAGTTATTTGAATAAGACATAGATTTGATGGGATGTTGTCGAAAAAATATTTACTAAAGGAAACAAACCAGCGTAGAAAGCTCATTACTTAACTCACCATCATCAAAATCTTTGTTTTCACAGTAGTTCACAACCTTCGTCTTCCTGTGTTAACACCAAACGCGTAATCATCAACAGCGGTTAAAATGATTAGCATATAAAAAGATAAAGTGACAGTGATAAAAGTGTTTACTCACCTGGATGGTCGGTCCATGTCCAGAGTAAATGTGAAGCTAAATTTTGTTTTTATTCTTGAAACATTAACGGCTGGTTTATAAACACGAACAGCTGCAGTGGCAGTACGCTAATGCTAAATGTGTCCGAAGAAGCTAACCTCAGGCTACTTAAAACTTTACTCTTACTTTCTTATCAAAAACAATTTCAGCTTTAGTTAAGTATTGTCGTAAGGCGTCTTCCCTGCTTTCAACCAGCCCGCCAGATCACACCGGAAGTGACGTTTTGTTGACCAATATGACGGAACAACCGAGCTGATTCGTCTCTACCTTCAACGATTTTATTTTTTTTCGGTTTGTTTTTCTTCTAAATAAACAAAACTGTATAAATACATAAAATAATATTAACAAAGAAATAAACAATATTTTTATTAGCTAATTAAGTGACGAATGTGCTTCTTTGCTTCGTTTGACGTACGTGCTGGGGTTAACAGTCGTTTTAACGCCAGCGATGTCGCCATATTGGAAAGGTAAATTTATGCCTGTAGCTTTGCATAACCGCTGAATATTGGACCAACACAGACCGTCATACAGCTATATTTATATACTCTTAGCTGATTCCACGTAAAACTCTAAATGAGTAACATATTTTTATTGTATTTTGGTATTAAAACATTATTTATTGTATCATGCTATGACATGTTTTTAATGTACTTCATGGTACTTTTTGTCATAATATGACTTTTGATGAGTAAGTCAGAAGGCTTTAGTCAGAAGACAATATATTGTTTTCAAGCAATTGTTAATATTCTCTTATCCAATTTTTTATTCAAAATGTGTTGTTTAATACAGATGGACTGCCAGCTTTTCCAACATGAAAGACTGCACAATGTTATAAACTTTTTGTCACTAACGCTTTCTTACCATCTAGGTATCTTTTAAAATCTACACACTAATTTTTTTCCTCAGCTAAAATTATAAAGTAAATCCATCTATTCAAATTAACTTAACACTAAAATCATATTTTTAGATCTCAATGAAAACAATATATACAACAGTGTCTTCTTTTTTGCTGTTTCCTACTACTTGGAATAAATTAAAATGAGGATGTGTTGAGACACTGGCCAATAAAGCCTAGAAATGACTCATCCCACACTTCCAGTACCATGCTGCCAAACATAAGTTTGCACAAGCTCACATGTGGAAGTGTGTGGGGAACCAAAGTTAAAAAATAACATAATTTACTTAAAATATAGTCACATGTCTTTAAACAGTTTAAATGCAGTCATCTAACAAAGTTAAGGATATTTTATTATAAGCCTGTGCATTTTCTACAAAATCTGGACATATTAGACATTAATTTTAATAATACTGAAGAATTCGTCTCTATCTGTGGATGCAGAGTCCCTGGGGGTTTTTGCGGTCATTAGGCGAAAGGTGGGGTCCATCCTGGACAAACAAGACAGAGAAAAAGAGGTCAGATAACCTCACTTAGCTAGCATTCATGTTAAAGAATTGTGAGAAAAAAACCAGTTCAAGTAATGCTAATTTAATATAACATGGGGAAAAAACACACATATATTTTAAGATTAATCTCAGAAATCTTCAAGAAAAATCTTGGACATTTCTGAGCTCCAAAAGTTGAAAATTATCAACTTTACAAGCTCAGAAAAAAAAATTCTATAAAAAACCATAAAAATTCAAAGACTAATTTCAAAAAGGTTTTTTTTTGTTTTGTTTTTTTGCAACCTTTTGACTTCTGGAACTCTTCTAGAAAATTTCTTAGATTAATCTCAAAATTGTTGTTTTTTTGGCAGACTTTTATCTTTTTTTGTATCTCCAGTGGCCCTAACTCGGGGTCACACACGTCAACTCTGGACAGGGGTCAGGGTATGGATCGTTGCAGCGTCTTGACGCAGTTTCTCCAGCAGATGGCGGTGTGGTTCCGATGCACTCATTGTCTCTACCGGCTGATTGACATGAGCTTGACACGTCCTCAGCTGCCCACTCGCCCACACTTGGGCCGGAAACAATCCCTTCTCCCTCTGAAGTGGAGTAAAAATGAAATCTGTCCATTTTTACAGCCATTCCAAGAGAGCAGCTGCTCTACCGAAGGTTGTCATTTTCCCTTTTGTGAGTGGGTGGCTGTCGGCTGTGGTTTGTCACACAGTGGACCTGAAGCAGACGCTCGGGGACGCCAGGGTCCGTGTCTTCGGACCCAGACAGGGAAGGAAGACAAGCAGGCTGGGGCCAAAAGGTCTTGTGGTCACACATTCCTAAACTCCTACAGCTGGGACTAAAATATCCCTCCGAGTCATGCAAACACTGCTGTTACAACACTTCTGGTCGCACTATAGATGTTTACATTCTGTTTATGACAATATCACAACAGCTGCAATGAAGATGTCTCAATATTAGACCTTAATAGTTGAAAATATGATTTAAATATGCCAACTTCAATTATAACTGTTAAACTTTATGAGATCTGAGTTTAACGTGACATTTGTCTCTAAATAGCAAACCATTTCGCTACATTACATTTGTCTATTAATCTACTTTAATTAGCTTTTTGGATGGCGGACCAACATCCAAGCCTGGAGCCTTTATCCGTCTAATTGTGGTCCTGCTTTTATGAGAAACTGGGTTTAATCAACTACAAAGAGAGTACATTTCAGTTGTATTAAACGACAGAACAAAGGTTTCATTTTCATATTTTCCCCCCAGTAATTGTTTTATCTCCTAAAGAGAAGCAGCTTGGTTTCCTAGCCTACTTGGCCTCTGAGATCATCAGTGGTCTTAATTTGAGTTTGTTAGTTGGAAGTGGTCAGGATCCTGTTTTCCTTCTCCCCCACTGATGTGAATGCCATCATTATGTTGTGTTTATCACCTCAGAGTGGTAGTTGGAGTGAGGCTCTCTAGGAGCACAGCTGGTGTCCATGTTTGGTTGTTCCGCAGGCGGACGCTTCAGTGTTGTTATTTATATTCCTGGAGGGAATAAAATGTATTCTGTAGCATAGATGCTACAAAACATATTCACATTTTCATGTCTTGTATTCACAAAATGCACATTTTCTTTTAGCTAAAGAGCAAACGTATATTTTTTTTAACTGCTCCTATTCATAAAGTATGTTATTAAATCTCAGGCTGGGTATATTTTTAGTTGCTGCCTTGCAGAGAAACCTCTCTGGTTGGGGCTGGGAGTTATTTACCAACCTCAACCTAAGGATGCCTTAATGAGCTCGTAGCGCTTCGGATATCCGGCGTGGCGTTGTTGTTTTTGTAATCTAGAAATGGCCTAAAGCCAGATGCCTCCAGGCCAACCACAGCCGGTGAACCAGAGTGGGCAGACAGATGTGACAATCAGCGGCTTCCGGAGTCCAAACTCGCTGTCACTGAACCTTCACCAAGGTTATTTTTTCAGCTACGAACTGAGCGGCCACAAAGGTAATTTCAAGGAAGAAACCATCATTTTGCGCATTTATTTTAATAAAATTAGGGCTTTCAATCGTCCAGGATTAGGGGAAATATTAAGTACATTGCCAACTTGTAAATAAACAAGTGTTGGACTAGTACAAAGGGCTTTTTGTTTGTTAAAACACTGACCTAACCAATTAAAAAAACAAAACCAATTAAAAAAACAAAAAAGAAAGTAGAGGTACTGATCAAGGCAACAAAGTTTCACTCCATAAATAGGCGTAAATAAATTCTGGGTGGTTTAAAGATTTGCCAGTGTTTGTAAAAAACATAGTAAGTTTGTTTTTACGTCTATAAAACCGAAGGGGAACAAAGGAAATGCTTAATAAGTAAGGGATGTCAAAATTTTAAGAAAAATATATTTTCTTAAAATTTGCAAATTAATTTTTTGTGCCTTCTTCACAAGACATTAGTGAAAAGGGCACAAAAAAATAAAACAGTGATTTATGAAAAGGTTCACACATAATTTATTATTAGGGTTGAGAAAGTAACATGTCGCAACATAATAAATACTATTACATTGATATCTATTTGATTTAGTTTATTATATGCGTGATAAAGTAAATTATTCTGAACTAAATATGCATAATTTTATTGAAATGAACTGTGTTATTAATACAGGAATACTGTTTCCTGATTTTTGGGGGTTAGAATATATTTTAGCCTAACATAAATAGGTGTGGGTAACTCCCTTTTTCCCCTAAAGTGCTTTCTGTTTTTGCTTACTACATTTTTGTTGTTGTTCTTGGATTATTGCAAGATTTAATTAATTCCAGCATTCTGAGGGCCACAAATGGACCCCGTGCTTCGGACACCATGCTTTAGCATTAATCCTTGACCTTCTGATCCATTTCTAAAGCTTTAACAATGCTTTGATCACTTAGCTCAATGCTACATAACACAAGTAGTTTAAAGTCATCTGCTGATGCTCTCAGCGTCTTCCCTAAAACCCGATCAGAGCGATACACGCTCCCAGACGTCACCGTTCTGGATGATTATATGTGTTGACAACATGGTGAAGCTATAAAGAGCTTCAAAGTGGCAGCAGTAATTCATCGCTGCCAACTTTGCACTGTGACTCCATTTAAATAGCATTGTTTGATGCTCTGCACAGCCCCGTTAGGACAACCTTGCAACAGGCAGGTCAGCGGCTGAAGCTCAGCAGAACCTGATCACCCATCATGCCTTAGATGCTGTGATGTCACTGGTGACTCATTTGTTGAAAGATCAACAACCGCAGCAAAGTGTCTGACTGCAGAAATCTTTGACAGAGTCCTCTGAAGTACTTTTGGTCTTACTGTAATTATCTTATTTTACTTGAAATAAGACAAAACTAACTTACCTGTAACTTTTCAGCAAGATAAAGAGGCTTTTTAAAAAGTAAATAATTCCTTAATATTGATGAAAAAGTATTAGTTTCCGTCACAGACTATTTTGCTTATAGCATGGGAAAATGTGAAATAATAAGCCAGATGAACTGGAACTTTTTCATCAATATCAAAGCTGCAGCATGCAACTTTTATAAGAAATATTTTTTTTAATATTTGCTGAAAATGTCATTATATAGAGACAGAAAACATGTGGAAAAAAATCTCCCAACACCAACTAGAAACAACCAATCAGTGCCAGGAGGCGGGTCTTAGCGCTGTCAATCAAGCCAGTGTGCATGCCTTCCTCAATACAACTTCTTCCCATCAGCACAACCCGTTGTGAATGCTAAGGCTAGTTAGCATGGCTGCTATTATGGCAGATTAATAGTTTTTCTGTGATGTTGAGTTGTGTAGCACATTGAGCAGCGTGTTCATGAGATTGACTGACAGCGCTAAGCCCCTCCTCCAGGCTCTGATTTGTTGTTTTTACAGTTAGTTGGAGGAGATTGACTTTCCCACATTTAATCTGTCTCTATTATACAGTAAAGTAATGGTGGTAATTCTAACAAATATGTAAAAAAAAAAAATTTAAATTAAAATTACATACTGCAGCTTTAAGGAATTACATACTTAAAAAAAATTCTATATGTTGCTGAAAAATTACATCTAAGTTAGTTTTGCTTTATCTGAAGTGTACAGAGAGATTTGAGGTGGAAACTAGGCCAAAATATTGGGTATGTGTTTGATGTTAGTGACTCATCCTGCTGCAGAAACCTGCATTCTAGTCGCTTTATGTTGAATATTGATTAGCCATTAGGTAATAATCCAACACACAGCAGGGGACAACTCTGCTTAATGCTAATTATTACCTGCAGTGCAGATTATTGCGAATCTTAAGCACTTTTTTGTGTGAAATGCTGCACAGTTTGAAGGCAGTATTTATTCATCAATATCTGTACTCAGAGTTAAAAGTTCAAAATAATTCAGCTTTTAATACTTTTGGAAAAGGTTACTTTAGTCAATGAAGAGTTATTGATCTAACTTCAAGCTTTTGCCAACTTTCAAATGCTGCAATGCAGTGAGTTATTAGCCAGTAGCCAGGGTGTCATGACCCCTATCTGACACCAGAGGGCGGTATCATTATGTGGCAGCAGTTCATTCGGGTTTACAAAGACTCCAAAAGTTTTCTATATGTCTTAGTTTATGGATGAAGATGTTTTGTTCACATGAAAAGTTTTACATACAGCTCTGGAAAAATGCAGAACCCACTTCACTGAACCCCATAGAAAACCTCCTAGTTATTCCACCAAATGCTGATTTCTGAGTTAAAACATTACTATTGTTTCTAAATGAATATGAACTTGTTTTCTTTGCATTATTTGAGCTGTGAAAGCCCTGCATTTTTTTTTGTCATTTTGACCATTTCTCATTTTCTGCAAATAAAGACTAAACGTTCAGTAATTTCAGCGACATGTTGCCAGTAGTTCATAGAATAAAAGAACAATGTTAATTTTACTCAAACATAAACCTATAAAAAGAAATTAAATCAAAGAAACTGATCAGTTTAAGTGGTCTCTTAATTTTTTCAGACATGTATATCCTTGGAAAGTATGTACCCTTTCATGCAGTGCAGTGCACTTTTCAGTGCAGTGCGGTGAGGTGAGGTAAGGTAAGGTAAGGTAAGGTAAGGTAAGGTAAGGTAAGGTAAGGTAAGTAACCATGTGCTGTATAATCAGCAACAAGGAAATTCATAGTCGGAAACAATCCAGACAAAGAACTGAATGCAAATACTGTGCAAACATCTAACCGTTCTGAATTAATTCTGTGTAATTATCTAGATGTGAGGTATACTCTTCAGAATTAGCATAAATAAACACTCTGTCTGTGTAATTAATCTGCATAATATATTTGTTTCAGTTTTTAAATAAATTGCATTTCAACAATATTATGATTTTTGTGACATTTTACATTGTCAAACTGCATTCGCTCACATCTTTTTCTTCCTATTGTCGTTGCACACCTGTCCACCAGGTGTCACTACTGAGTATTTTGCTCTGGTTCTGCTTACAAAGCTTCTCTCTTTCATCAAACAGGAAACTATTTATTCTCTCCAAGCTCATTTGTAATACCCTGTTACTTCTATATTTTATCCAGCTTTCCCCACTGTAGCTGTCTTTGTCATATTTTTGATTAAACTTCTTCTTTTGTTCTGCCTTCAAGGTGGGAACATGTTTCATCAGCATGGAGGGACATCTGGGTCGAACTGGGTTCCATGAGGCCAACCAATAAAACTGAAACAAGTTCTTTATTTAGGCTGACACCTGGCTGGATGTCAAAACAGAGAAAAGTGCATCTGTTTGCTCCGTAAAGGGTTTGATTAAAACCTACTGTAGCTTCCAAGTGTTTTGGACTGTTAATCATTGTGATTATAAAGGAAAACTGGCCACGGTCCAATAGATATTGCTTTGGATTCTTCTGGATCTTTCCCAAATGTCATTTGTTATGAGTTGCTCTCCAGGACAGGCACCACACCAGAACCTTTGATCAACTACTTATGGGTTTAGATTTCATCCAGCGGGGGGCTACGACAAAAATAAACGATCTGATCTTTGTTGTGCTGGCAGAAAGAGAGCGGCCCAGTCCAAGATGACTCACTCTCAGCAGTCTGCCATGCCTGACACTCTCCTCCACCCATCAGCCAATTTGCCTTGATCTTCCGCTCATTGCCGCCTCTCGCACACCATACTGCTCGAGAAAGGTGGACTCGTCGGCCCAATTTCCATCTCACAGGGGTGAGAACGAGCAAAGCGCTAAGCAAATGTGCTGAGAGGATTCCTGGCATTCCCCCGCTCGGCCCTGGTGGCCCGGATTGGTGTTGGGTTCCTGGGAGAGGGGGAAGAGGAGCCGGAGGAATCGGCAGTCGACTCAGCAGCTGACACCTCCTCTGATCTCTATCTCTTCCTACAGCCATAAACCAATCTGTCTGAGTTTTCAGCATAAGCATTGCTTTTCTTTTGTGGCCTCAGTTACAAATGCCAGGCTTTTTATCTTGATTGAGTAGTCTGTTGTGGTTTGGGACGTAGCATTAAACATTCCCTGGAGATGCTCAGAAGGGTGTTTTAAAAGTTTAAATTCATATTTTGAACATTTTTATACTTCCTTTGGACCAATAGGCCTGTCACTGTGACAAATTGTGATGGACAATAAATTGTCCCACTAGTTATTGCAATAAAAGACAATATTGTCGTTTTGAGACCATTTTATATTGATAATGGAATAAAAATGCAAGTTTGTCCTGTCAAAAACTAATGAACTATAATTTTGTACAGAACACTTAACTGGAAGCCATTTAAAATAAAAACATTAAAATAATAAGTGGAGGGAGAATAAAAACTACTTATAACCGAAACCATAAATAAAATGAATTATGGAATCTCTCTAAACAAAACTGACCATAAAAAAATCCAAAACAATTAATCATCAGAAGGAAAATTACAGAGCTCATTTACCATGTTATTAATTGATTACTTGCTTATTATGACATGCTTAGTTTCATCTGTTTCTAAAAGCATACCAACCGCTTAAAAAAACACCCATGGTCTTTAAATTGCTTTAAATCTAAAGACCATAGAACAATAAATTAACATTTTTTTTGGAGTCTGGAAAATTAGCTGTTCCAAAAACCTTCCCGGATGTAAAGTCACGAATCAGCAGGGAACGCAGCGTTACCTAGCAACTATAAGCCCAGCCAGATACCTAGCAACCCAAGCCGAGCTCCAGCACATTTTGTCAGTTGGTTTTATCACTGGATCCGCTGTACAATGGCTACTGGAAAACACAAGTGTTTTTCTTGTTGATTTACAATTCAGAAACCACTTTTTGTTGGTTGTGCAGGAGGCTTTACTTATGCTTTTCAAAGATGTACGGTTGTGTAATCGCTCATCTTTTTGCAGCCATTTTCATGTATCAGAGTAAACTGGAGTTGGGGGCGTGGCCAGCAGCAGCTTATTAGGATTTAAAGTGACAAGATGCACTGAAACAGTTCAAAATAGTCAGAACTGACCTAAAATTCTCGTTAACTATGAATGATTTTGTGCAAAAATGTAATGAACATATTTTGTACCACTAGATAGATAGACCTATCCTAACCTGTTCTATTGTTTTAAAACTAAAGGCCAAAAGTTAAAACTGGAACTAAAGATAACTTTTCAATATGGAGAAAAGCACATGTATCTTTCTTTTGTTTAATTTTTTTAACAAATTTAACCAGGTGGCTCTCTAAAGACTGCTCTGAGGAATCCATGTTCACACTTTCTTGAATTGTGCTGTCCTTGCACTCTTCAGGGTAACATGGCTCTGGTGTTAAGCTTGCAAAACTGTTTGATCAGAGCTTGTTTAACAGAACGCTGGCTTCTCTCAGCTCTCTGGGGAAAACGGTGTAATTACTGAGCTTAAAAAATATCAGTCAATCTTTAACACACATTATTCAAATGTTCCTTTTGCATCCAGGGAGATATGTGGTAAAATCACATGTTTACAAAGTGAGGGAACAAATATAATGTAGTTTTCTTATCCTTTCTAATGGCCAGAACAATAGAAGATATGTTTTTTACTTTTTTATATAAATGTTCTTAGTGTTGGTTGTAGTTAGTTGTGTTTCAGCTTAGTGACTTGGGTCGAATGTTTTGGGTGTCCTTCCAAATTTGTTGTTATGCTCCAGCAAATAGAAATAATTTTTGCGACTCTAACGGACATAAAACAAGATAAGTTTGGTCTGATTTAACTTCAGGCAGTAAGAAAAAAAAATGTTTTGTGTGTTTCTATTAAGAGTATGTGAATTATATATGCAATCAGAAGCAAGTGATTAAATTTAATCATGTTATTTTTGTATCTTATTTGATGTTTTCTATCAATTAATAACTTGGAAATTATCAAGCTAATTTTAATTTACTGTGCAATTAAAGCTGCAGTATAAAACTTCTACAAAAAATGTTTTTTACATATTTATTAAAATTCTCATTATTTTGTAGCAATACAATATAAAAAACTGCAGAATTATATCATTCAGTCAGAAACAGCCAATCAGAGCCAGGAGGAGGGTCTTAGCGCTGTCAATCACTCTCGTGTTTACTCTTACTCTTTGCTAAGCTACAGCTGTTTCACCACAACATAGCCTCTCATGAAGCTAAAGCTAGGTAGCATAGCCACTAAACAGTTTTCCTGCAACAATGAGTTGTTTTCCCACCATTAGCACATTGAGCAATGTACACGAGATTGATTTGCAGCACTGAGACCCGCCTCCATACCATCCTGTCATGACACGGTGACAGTTTTAACAAATTTTGGAAAAAAACGTGTTTTTATAAAGGTTACAAACTGCAGCTTTAAATGACTAACTGCTTATTGCAACAGGCTAACCTAGACATAAAGTAGTAAACCTAAAACAGACACATAAATGTATCATTTGACAAAAGTTTGGTTGCTGCTTTGTGATATTTAAAGGATTGCAGTCTTTTTTTGTTTAAAGTACATCACTGAGTTGAGCATAAAAACTGCTGCGTCATTTGCCGGGGTGTAAAGTCACCTCTGCCGGGCTTTTTTTCCCCCTTAGTCACTCCCGGCCCAATTTAGCAGCAGCCACATCTTACTCTGCAAGGTGCACAAGCTGTACCCTTGAAGAGGTATTTTTACTGGGAAGCTTCCCCTGTGACAGTCGGCTCTTTGTCTTCCTCCTGCAGCTCTGCTCTTGACAAACGTATAACGACAGAAACAGATTTCTTTCATAAATACTTCATAAAATCACACACAGGTTACCGTCTTTAAGTGTCTGATGGGTTCACGCTCCAGCGAGGCGGGCTGGGTTTTCTTGGGTCACAAATTTATGAAGCAGGAGGGGGAACACCATCTGCAGTTTTTGGCTGCTGAATTATTCATCAGCTGGCTCAGCACAAATCTGAACCCAGAGCCTCTTTCATGGGGGAACATCAGTGATTTACAAGCTGCTGCTCTTTTAATACCGATCATTAGATAACAAACCAATAACAAACCAATAACCTGGAATGATATACAATAAAGATAGACAGACAGACAGACAGACAGACAGACAGACAGACAGACGACTGAGTGGTTGAAAAGATGGATGGATATTTGGTTGGATGGATGGATGGATGGATGGTTGGTTGGTTGGATGGATGGATGATTGGTTGGATGGATGGATAGATGGATGATTGGTTGGATGGATGGATAGATGGATGATTGGTTGGATGGATGGATGATTGGTTGGATGGATGATTGGTTGGATGGATGGATGGATGGATGGATGGATGGATGGATGGATGGATGGATGGACGGACGGACGGACGGTTGGTTGGTTGGTTGTTGGATGGATGGTTGGTTGGTTGTTGGATGGTTGGATGGTTGTTTGGTTGGTTGGTTGGTTGTTGGATGGATGGTTGGTTGGATGGATGGATGGTTGTTTGGTTGGTTGGATGGACAGATGGATGTACATTCATGGTGTTTTTTGTTTGTTTTTACATTTAAACAACAAATGCTGCAACTGTAAAATATATTACAATATCTTAAATTAAAACTCAATTTATGGTAATTCATCCCATAGATTATTTTGGTAGAAACAATATTTTTAAGCTGGTGAACATATAATAACAAATCAATCAATCAATCAGATTTTAATTTGATAGCCCTTTATGACTGTGGCTACTGAACCAAAGTGTTTTCCATTAGTGCAGCAATAAAAACGCTACAAATTTTACACTAATTTGTTTTTGGTTATTCTGCAAACAAATAATCCCTGTCAATCTGATCACTGTAAATAGCTTTAAAATAACTGGACATCTTTTTCTGTCTTATTTAGTATGGAAAAAATAAAAATGATACCATTTTATCATTCAAATTAACAGTAATTTGTATTAAATACATTTTAATATACAATGCTTTGTTAGCCCATTCAATTTTAAGCTGTAACATCCATTTTATCACTTTTCTTTGTGGCACACAAAGATTTTATGAGACTTTTTCTGAGTTAATTGGTCAAAGTTTCAGTTGCCATCTGTCGTTCTTATTAGGATGACATTTTCATGCATCGCCTTGATTAATTGCCTAAATTTATTGTAATTAATTGACATGTTGCTGCTGCTACCATAAACAGCTTCTCTGTCTCTAGGCGTGCGTCTGTGCAGCTTTGCAGCATAATAAATTATTGCTCAGCTGTGCCGGTTATTATTGAGAAATCCTGAAGTCACGCCAGAGAAACCCCCTCTCGTCTGCGTCTCCCCAGCTGCTGTTTTAATATTTCATTTTCCAAATCATACATTAATAAAACACTGATTGAAATCTCTCTGCATCTTTCATCTTTCTCTCTTCTGTTACTGCTTTACTATATGTGTAGACTAAATTGACCCTAAATCTACCACTGAATAAACTGCAATATACTAGGAAGTGTTTACTTGTCAAAATAAAAGCCTTAATTTTCCAGTTATTCAGTTTTTACAATGTCAATAGCTCGTGTCTAATGTCACTATTACAGCTAAACCAAATCTACAAGGGCAAATCTGCAGGACTTTCAAAATAAACCTTAAACATGCTCTACAAAATAAAAGCTCTCCTATTTAGCAAAGCCTTTTTTTTTGCAGAATTATAAAGTTATGCTGAAACACTGATGGAAATGGTTCTACAACACCCTTTCACAATAAAGCTTACAGATAATTGCGAAAATAAAAGCCTCTGTTTTCCATAATTATTATTATTATAAGATGTTAACAACAAATGCGGTGAATTAAGAATAGAAAGGACATCCCTTGTTACTAATAGAACTGATCCAAACCTAGAAGGACAACTCCTTTGGATTTTCAAAATAAGACTTAAACAAACTCTACAAAATAAAAGCCTTCCTGTTTTACTGAAACTGAAATAGTGATGGAAATGGCTCTAAAGCTTATATATAACTACAAAATAAAAGCCTCAACAATCCTAAGCCTTTACATTTTAAGCAAGTTATAACCAAATATAATGCATATTTTTAATTAGGTAATAAAATAATGGGAGTAGGAAAGATAAGCAGGAATTGTCTGGATCACATGTGGCTGGTGACATTGTGATATCAGGTTAAAATATGCCTGATATTTTTGATACTCATGTACAGACGACCTTCAGGCCAAACCAGATGAAATAACAGACAGAAGGATTTCCAGAAGAACATGCATATTTAGTAATTTTCATGGACCTGACACACACAAACTGAGTCTTACTTTAAGCTATTCAAACTTGATGGACGTTGGGATGAACTCAGACATAAAACTCTGGTTTTGCTCCAGGACGTATGAACAATGTTTTCTAGTTTATTATGTAATAATTTAATTTCTTTTAGGATAGGGGTCCATTTCTGGTCATGTTCATCTGCGTTCTTAAAGTATGGGCAAATATAATATCTAAATGTCTCGTTCCATCAGAGTGCATTTACTTCTAATTACCTTTCTTTTAATTATTGAAAGTAGTCATGACTGAAGCGCAGCATCAGCATCACCCCAGTATTAGCTGAGTTAATCTGAAGAGCTCAGCACCGTCTCATTAACAGCCACACTGTCCATTGATTTAGGTTCCACTCTGTCAATAACCCAGTAGTTTTGTCTATTCAGGCTATTGGTTGCCTTGGTTAGCATAGACATGTGCTGATGCAGCAAACAAAAACCCTGTCTCATTAATTTGTTACTCAGTGCGATCTGGATAGTTTGTCCCTTGGGAAATAAAAAGATTAAAACCCGACAAATTTCAACAAACTTGTAGGGTTTATACAAACTAGGAATAGGAAATTTAATCTGGTGTTTACCAGGTTTTACCTCCACTGTAGAATACACTCTATACATGTTGTTACTGTTAAATGAAAATAAATTGATATTATAAAGGTTGTGTGCAGAAAAACAAACATTTCAGCTTCTAACAATTTTTGGTTTTGGATATTGATGCACTAAAATACGCTATAAATCCCAAATTATAGCATAAGCATTCAGACTAAGTGTCTATCGTGATAGTGATGGAAAAAATGGAAACCTTAAAGTTACTGAGTAAAGAATGAACACATGAGTGAATATATGAGCCTAATAAGCTCAGTTTTGTTTCTTCATGTGTCATCTTAGGTAAAAACAAGGACCGAGTACACGACCCTGGGGAACTCCTCAGTGGTAATCCTTACGGCGCACATAACTCCAATTGTCCTTTTCAAAGGAAGTCAAAACTTTAAAAATGTCATAAAATTTTTATTTTAAGATATTTTATTTTCAGATTCTGCAGAATAACTTAAAAGCTGAAGATAAATATCATGGATAGAAATGGGTGAAGCATTTATATTTGATTAAATCTTTTATTTTCTACATGTCTATGCTAATTGGCTGGTTTTTTTTTATTCAGCAATTTTCTTCCAGTTACAGAAATGATTTTGTGATTGTTTGGCTTTAAGGATCATAGATCTCCCAAATATCTTTGACGTGTAAACAAGAATGTTCAGTTAATTATCTATACCCAGGCTACTGCAAATATCTTTTAAAAATACTTGGAGGACATTTTTTAAAAGTAAATATTAATTAAATGCATAAATATAAATCTTTCCACAGTGATGTTAAAGACTGGTCATCACAAAAGTTGCCAACCTTTTATTGAGTTTAGAGAGCAATGCTTTTTCATTTAGAGCTAGGTTGGTCTGAACAGCTATTTTTACTCTTAATAATCGAATTATCATTTGTAATCTGATTTTTATATCTACTCAGATTCTCTTTGTTGGATATCAATTTGTTTGATGAAAATTGTGAAAATTAACGCACAAATTGCAGAAATATGTAGGCAAATTTTTTAATTGCTTGTGTTAAAAGAAATATGCACAGTCATTGACTAATAAAACATTTTAAAATACTTTTATTTCATTTTTTGTATAACTAAATATTAATTAATTTATATTTTAAGAAATATTTATTATTTATCTGTAAAAGATTATTTTTCCCATAATAATAATGATAAGGTGTCTGTAGGAAGTCAAAAATAAATCAATTTATATATATATAGTGATCCTAGCAAAAATAATTAATGAATGGACTTCATGTTGTGGTTAAATTTTGCTTAATATTCATCGGGTTGGCATTTATCTGTCTGTATGTCTGATTTTGACTTGATTTGTGGAGCTAAACACAAAAGTATTCTATGAATTTGATCCGTGCAGGTTGTATTTTTGTGCTGGAGAATGCGCTAGTTACAATAATAATAATAACAATATGCAATCTGACCTGGGAGAATATTTTGGTTGTGTAAACTTCCTGGACAAACAGCGAGGGAAGCGTCAGACAGGATTGGCATTTGCTCCCCCGAGACTGTTTTTACACCTCCTTCTAAATAAGGCCGCAGGCTGCCAGGACATATGACCACCGTCCCGATTTGGGCCCTGGACACAGTATCCATCCATCTCTCCAATGCTTGCTCAATGCCAATAAAAGCCAAACTCTCCTTCTCTCTCTTACAGACACCCTCTGAAGGTTTCCCATGTGAGGAGGATCTAGGTCAAGCTAGCTCTGTTTTATTGAGGAAGACTGAAAAAATAGGCTGGTTTCCATTCAAAGTAAGGAGGAAAAAGATTAATAATGCAGCGTTTCCCGTCCCCTGTAGCAGACTGCCAGTCAGCTGGCTGAAAGAAAGCTGGCCAAGCACTGTAAAAACACAAAGTTTTTCAAGAATTTTTGGTCTAGTTTCTAATGTAAATATCTAAGTGAACTTGAAATGTTCCCTTAGATAAAGAAGTAACTCTTCAGCAACATGTAAGAGCCTGTTTTAAGTCAATAATTCCTTTATATTGATGAAAAATGCAACTTATAAGTTAAATAATCTGCTATTGAACAAGACACTTTTTACACCATTTACAGATTATTTAACTTACAACTTGCATTTTTCATCAATATTGAGGAATTATTGAGTTAAAACAAGATCATATAGGCTGGAAAAATGGCATTTGACTTTTACAAAATATGTTTGTTTTTTTACTACACATTTGTTTAAAAGCATCATCGTGTCGTGACAGTATAATATAAGACAGATAATCTGTGAAAAAACTAACTCCTCTGTCTTCTCCCAGAGCTCCCAGTAGTAACTGCAAAAAAAATACTCTACTCTGTCAGAAACAACCAATCAGAGACAGGAGGAGGGTCTTAGCACTGTCAATCATCCTCATGCTCACACATCCCACTTGCTCTCAGCTGGGTCACCACAACATAGGCTGCCACTAATGCTAAGGCTAGTTAGCATAGCAATGACATAAACATAAGTTTTCTTCCACTGTTAGCACATTTCCACAGAGTACATGAGGTTGATTGACAGCACTAAGACCCTCCTCCTGGCTCTGATTGGTTGTTTTTGACATTTTTGCAGACTGTAGTATCTCAGGGAGGAGGTGGAATAGCTTGATTTTTTCCAGATTATCTGTCTCATATTATACTGTGACATGATGACAGTTTTAATAAATATGAAAAAAAAAAATAAATTAAGTTACGTACTGTAGATTTTGGTAATTAAAATCATTTGAAAACTGCTTTTTGTTTTTACCTGATTAATATTGTTGGATATCAATTTGCTGATTTTAACCATGAAACTGTAGAAATATGTGGGCAAACATTATATGTGCACAGTCATTGACAAGCAGAAGGTTTTATTTTGAAAAGCACCGGAGGAAACTCTGGTTCTAAGTCTAACTTGCCTGAGGCTGGTGTGAAGGTGCAGCCCCCCCATCACTCCAATCAGACTTGCTGGTGCTGCTGAGGTCCAGGAGCTCTCTCCTCCTCCCACCTCCTACTCGTAATGGGGGATCTGCATGCAGCGCTGAAGTCACAGTGATGTCATTTGAGGATGTGAGAGAGTAGGGGGCAAGGTGAGCTGATCTTGCAGTGAGTGGTGCCCCCCCTCCACGGCCAGCGTTGCCTGTACAAAGGCGCGGAGCGGCGAAAGATGGTCATCGCCACCGGCACCAATCCAAGCTCCGACGCGTTCTGTTCTCCACTCGCTCAGATCTCGGGCCATGGGGCCCTGATCTACTCTGACCCACAAACTCTGAAGCTTCATCGCCAACATGCCAAAGGACAGAAGATAAGAAGAGTTGCTTTTTTAGGGCAGGTAACTTTAACCAGGTGCCCCAAAGGTAAACTGGATGGCCATTGCGCAAAGGTGTCACTACAGCATGCGCAGCGGGGCCGAGACGCACTGGACGCTGCCAGCAGTTATTGTTCTGTGGACTTCTCTGTGGGCAATCGCTTCCTCTTTCCCGACCCCGAACAGGACTAACGCCACTTTGATAGAAAGGAAGTGGGAGACGCTTTTCTCCCGCTCCTATCTGGGTGTAAACGGGGGCAGATCGCAGCTGAACTGGCAGAGCGACTACTTGCAGGGCATCAAAAGAGTGCGGCGACTGTACTGCAACGTGGGCATTGGGTTTCACCTGCAGGTGCTCCCGGATGGCAGGATAAGCGGTGTGCACAGTGAAACCCCATACAGTGAGTTGAATCCACAAAATGCATCCAAAAGCGTAGCCGTGTGAAAGTTAGAGCCGGGTTTTGCCTTGCATGATATTTTGGTTGAAAGTTTCCGAAAGCAAAAACAAGAGCACCGTGCAGCTCGAAAACATGACACGAATGCATGACGCTGACTTATTTTTACCCCGCTGCAGGACACTCATGTTGCTCTCAGCACGCTGTAAACCACCCACAATGTCTAACATGCAAAAAGCTGATTACGGCACACAAAACCGAGCATCATCCGAGTCGCAGTGCACCTGCAAGGTTACACCCATCACTGCTGCATAGGCCACTTCAACTTGTCCCGAAGCGCAGCGTCGCACTGACCCTGCCTCCTTCTAACATTGTGTCTCATTCAGGTCTGATCGAGATCTCCACCGTGGACCGAGGGGTGATCAGCCTGTTCGGGGTGAGGAGTCAGCTGTTTGTCGCAATGAACAGCAGAGGAAGGTTGTACGGAACGGTACGTAACAGTGCGCAACTCAGTCCCACATTCTGCTGAGTGTAAGCGGAGTTCACACAGAGCTGCTGCTGCTGCATCCGGTGCTTTATTCTGTTATTAATACATCCTGCCGATGGGAGAGGAGAGGGAATCAATGAGATGTACAATCTCTGCTGCAAATGTCACAGTTTATGGTATTTATAATGATTAACCCGACTGTTAATTTGATTTCTAGAGTGCAGTTTTACCATTCAATAGCGTCAGAATCCCACATTTCCCCCCAAAACGTCTTTGAATCAGATTATTAATCACATTTAGAACTATTTCATTCAATATTTAGCGCAATGATGTAACCAGTAATTAGTGTTTTATTTAAAAATACATTTTATTTTATTTTTTACTGTCATCAGAAGAACCTACACAGAAGAAACAATGATTGTACAAGAAATTGATTTATTTAAAATTTTCTTTTTAAGACGTGTGGGGAATTGTAACCATTTTTATTTTATATGCTAATTATGCTTATTAAAGTAAACAGAATAAGTTTCAAACAGAAAAATATGCTTTCAACTATGTTTTTGAGGTTTTTTTCTTACTTTGTAATGGTTCAATTTGACATAATCAATTAAAATGTGCATCACTAATTAAGACAGAATATTTGCTGAAATGTAATTTAACTGTTATTAAATGTTTACAAAATGGTTGCAAATGTTTATTCAGGAACTTCAAGTTCTTAATAAATAAAAATAGTGCAATATTTTAAAGGATGTGGATTGTAAGCCTTAAATGAATGTGAAAAGGTTATTTTATTCATATACAATTAAACATAAACATGTTGATGTAAACAAAAGGAGTATTTTAAAAAACAAATTATATAGTATACCCTTTCTCTCAAAAGTGAATTAATAAGCAACTAGCATCAATCAATAATTCATATAAATGCATCTTTAAACACAAAACAGACAATATGTATTTAGAGAAATAATAATAAGTTTCATCTTTGTAATGATGCAGCACTCTACTGAATCTGCATACCGCTATATCTCTAGAATATTATATTTTATTGCTTTTTTAAAAGTAAAAATTTATCTGCTCTCTGTTTTTTTTAAACAGAAATATAACGTTACACCTGTTTAGTTTTGACTGGGTTTTAAAAAAATTTCTCATCTCTAAGAAGTTCATCAAATTTAGTCAAACTCTTGCAAAACTCCTCATTTTGTCATTTATTTCCAGTCGTACTTCAATAGTTTGTAATATTTTCTGTTTCGTGGTGGTATTTTCAGTATTTTTAAAAAATAATTTTAAAAAATGGGGTCTTGTCATATCAATAACATTCTGTAAACCCATCAGTTTAGACCTTATGCCAAAACGTGATGACTATTGGTTTTCAGTCACAATATCTATTACATATACAGCTCATAAAAACTACAGATTTACTATTATTTGGGTCATAAATCACAGTTAATTAATATATTTACGACTAATAAAGTTAGTCAAGGTCATATTTAAGGTCACAATAACAAACAAGATGGATATATTATTGTTTTATTATTGGTATTCCATTTGTAAAAAAACGTACAGGCATAAAACTTTTTTTTATAATTTATGATTATATTTTCAAAAAATTAAAAATAAATTTATATGCATAATTTGAAAGACTAGTAAAACATAAACAAAAATATTTTAAAATTAAAACTTGAAGAAGATTCTGACATTTCTGCGTTGGTTGCTTGTTAAAGCTCCATATAAAACTGAGATAATTGAAGGTTTTGGAAAATATTTCTGCAGTTCCTCTTAAAAATGTCAACAGTTAAAAAGCCACTACATGTCATACAGGGCCTTAGAAACGTAGCAAAGCAGATATTAGAGTAGTTTCATCAGATAGATCAACATAAATGTGACATAAAAGAAACAATTCTTATGGGTTTCATCCTTTTTACAAATAAAATTCTGAAAAGTGTGGAGTACACTTGCATTTGTTGTAATTCCAGATGCAGGTCTTTTTGGTGCATGTCTCTACCAGCATGTCTCTATGTGTGTAAAATTTCAGACAAAACATTAATTTTCAAGTCTGATCAAAGATTCTTACTTGGTTTAAAGTCAGGCTTTGACTGGGCCATTCTAAAGCTTGACTGTGCTTTGATTGTAAACCATTGGATTGTAGCTGGTTTAATGTTTGGGGCTGTTTCCCTTCTCTCTAGACCTCCAGTTTTAGCTCCTTCCCCTTAACTGAAGCATAACACACCATGATGCTGCCATCACCGTGCTTCACTGTGGGATGGTTTGTTCACAGTGTTGAGCCCTCACTGCAAAAACACAAAATCTTACAATTTATTTGGTCTAGTTTCTAGTGCAAATACTTGAAAACTAACTAAGCAAGATGAAGGACTTTGTTTTAAATAAATAATAAATTAATATTGATGAAAAAGTTCTAGTTTCACTGAGATTATTTCGCTTATAACATGGGAAAATGTCTTGTGACATAATCTGTCATCAATATTAATGAATTATTTACTCAAAGCAAGCTCCTATATTTTGCTGAAAAGTTAGTTGTAAGTTAGTTTTCCACAATGCGTTGGCTGAAATTTAGCTGTAATACTTTTAGATTTTTGATGATGTTTCCACTGCTGTCTGCTGGGTTTCTTATTCTTCACGATGCTGTTTGTTCACTAATTTTCAGCTGGATTTATTCTGAGATTAACTTCCACACAGATGGAGTCTGTTTACTTATTTTGCCCCTTCAAAGAGCAAAAATAACCCTTGATTTCTTTCAGGGGTATCGTAGTAAAAGGGGGTGAATACGAATGCACGCCATACTTTTCAGATTATCATTTGTAAAAAATTATGTTCTACTTTGTGTTTGTTTGTGGCATAAAATTCTAATGAGATGAATTGACTTTGTGAATGCAACATGGAAAATGAGAATAAGTTTAAGATCATTTTTATTTGGGGGTCAAAGGACAAGATGCGGCAAAATATATTGATAGTACTCCACATTAAACTGCTAAAGTATGAATAAATTGGTGTCTGCGTTCGATGACAGTTAAATAATACCAAACTTTTTTTTTATTGATGTAATTGGGAAAAATGCAGATTAAAAACTGCTTTGATTTGATTGGCAAAACAATATTTAGGAACTATTTATGTAACTCCCTAGGATCTAGAGGGCCACATAAAAGCTTATGGTGGCCCAAATTTGGCCCCTGAACCATGAGTTTGACAATAATAATAATTTCTGCAAGGCGCTGTTTGCAAATTTTATACTTTTTTTCTCAAAAACATAATAAAAATACACATTTACCTCCACTGAAAATGATTAATAAAACTAAATGCTCAGTTACACCGCAGTATTTTTCTCACTACTTGTGACTCAGAAGTCAAAATTTTCTCCGTTTCCAGTCTTATAAAGAACTGGAGTCAGAGCGCTGAATGGGAAAGTCACAGGCCAATCTGCAGCTCAGCACCCAACATGGCTGAACTATATATAGAACATTGTAAAAGCTGCTATTTATTATCACTTTTAATAGATTGCACCTCATTAAACCAAGTGACCCCACATAATGCTGTAAAATATCAATGTGGACATATTACTTTGTGTTTGAACTGGATTTCATTGCTAACAGTATTTAGCAACAAAACAAACACCAACATCGTTTCCAGTTCTGTAACTTCTGAGACAAATCAAATGCAACCTCAGGGCTTTTCCAAACTAATTTTGGCTTCTTCCTCTCTGATTGGCCTTTCAGTCCATGCTGGTAAAAAATAATATAACTTTGTAATCATTGTCAGCCATCGTCCTTACAAGGTTGTTAGCTTTTGTTTTAACTCCTTAAGCAAAATAAGTTAATTTCTGAGACACATCTAGTTGTTTGAGGATCAGGACTTTGCTGATTTCTTTAGATTTTTCTACCATTCAAAGAAAAATTACAAAAAAATTGTACTCGAGTAAGAATAGAGCTACTTCAACATATTTTTAATCATGTAAAAGTAAAACGTAGCTGCCAAGAAATTACTCAGTTACTGAGTAACTCATCAAAACATTTACTAATTTAAAAGTACATCATCAAGCGGACAAAAAATATAAAGTTATCTGGAGATTTTGACAGTTTAAAGACCAAAATGAAAATATTTTCTAAATCAATTTCTTTGAAAAACAAAACAAAAAAAGGCATCTGGTGAATTTTTGGTCAAAATAATTTTGTTATTCATTCAGTGAAGTAAGAGTAGCAATACTTCATGATAAAATTACTCAAGTACACTTTAACAAAATGTATACCAAGTATTTTTGGGCAAGTTTCTTAGTACACATCTTTTCCAAAACATTACTCAAGTAAATGCAACTAGTTCTCACCAAATCTACATTTAATGCAATCAATTTGGAAAAACCGTTGAGTCTTTTTAGACAGTGTGTGTAAACAGTGTGTGATGTTTACTGACGTAAATGTTTCTTATCCAGAGCCACTTCAAGGACGAGTGCAAGTTCAAGGAGACGCTGCTGCCGAACAACTACAACGCCTACGAGTCTTTTGTTTACAAGGGCTTCCACATCGGCCTGAGCAAACACGGCCGGGTAAAGCGAGGCAACAAGGCGACCACCGCCATGACTGTCACACATTTCCTCCCGCGACTATGAAAGAAGCTGACATTTTCAGAGAAATTTGCACATGTGGATGTTCCTCCAGGTAACAAATATGTAGAAATGGAAAGTCATGACAGACGCAACCATGAACTGCGAAGGAAAACACAAATATTTATTCTGTTATACATATTTATGTGTATATTTGGATAGCTGTGTTTGTAAATGTATGCCAAACTTTGCTGCTTATAGTTTTTCTGGACAGGGTGAGTCGAAGCCCTTCCCTGTCCCACTTTACCTTGGTGCTTGCTGAAAATGAACTACACGCCACTTACTTTTCTGAGATGGAGGATGAGCTTAAATGCTGTGCTTTTAAAGAGTGAAATGAATACTTTTTATTACCTCAACGAACCACTTCACTAGATGAAGGACTGCATGGACTTCTGCTCAAATATCCGCTGAGTTTATCGTTTTATTCAAACCTTTAAATGCTTGACGGTTCACTGCTCGGTTACTGTTGTCCTGCAGTGGAGGGGAGAGAGAAATTTAAATGCACTACTTCGTTCCTGCACGATTTAAAGGTGCCTTGGTGTTCCCACTTGCTGGCCCCCTTTAAACCTCTGTGTAAGAGACACCCGGGCGAGTCAGAAATAGGGCTGACGCTCCGGAGAGAGGGCCTCAGTAGAGGGGGAACGAGGGAGGAGGGGGTCGGCTATCTCTGGTTTATTTTCTTTTCTGTAATTAGATCGATTAAGTAATAAACAATCTGTGGTTGAGACCGGAGAACGGTCGGCCATGGAGGCTGGCGCAAGGCCAGTTGTTTAACTGTAGCTAAGAAAACAGGGTGGAAATCCGTATGTGCCACGGCATGGGGGAACGGTTCGGGACGGACCTGGCTTGCTTCTGCACAATTATCGACTGAGCGGACGAAGCAAATAGCAGAAGAGTGTGCTGCTGTTTTATTTTGGAAATGTAAAGCTTTTAGCTGCTAAGGGAAATGGAAAACAATGTAAATAGCTGCAAGTTTAAAAGAAGATGTTTTTGTAGCACAAAAAATACAAAAGGCTGCACAAGAAACCAGCAATGATGCTACTTAAAACACTCGGTTTGTCTTTTGTTTTGTGTTTTGGGGGATTTTTTTTTGCAGCCTTTCTGTCTTTTTCAGACCTAAATGCAATTTTGGCACTCAGCACCTACATTAAGGCTTAACTATTTCTCCACAGAGGAGGAGGGGCCTTAGGTATAAATAGCAGCAGTTTGTTCACAAAGCAGAAGGTGGAGGCCGTTTTGCCGACTCACGAATCGGATATTCTCGTTCAGTATTCCAAAGATGTTTTTCTCGCCTCGTTCTTTGAATTCCCCAGACTCCACCGGAGTAGATCTACTTGTAGTTCCTGCAGCTGTTAACTGCTTCATTCCTGTGCGACAGGAAGCAGGAATATTTAAACCCAGGAAAGACGTGTGCATGCTGTCTTTGTTTGTCAAACCGGCCCCCCCATGCAGGAATGCGGGTCTGCCAGGATGACAGGGGCGCTTCCCCACATACCTGAACTCTTGACAGGCTGCGCTGTCCACCTCTGCCTGTTTGCTACCCCCAACCTTCACCCGCTGCAGGGAGGAACCTTTCAGATTCCAGTTTTAACCTGTCAGCTTCCTCCTCTCATTTCAGCCTTTTTTAGTTCAAGGTCAGAGTCACTGAGCAGCCTGTGGTCAGGGTGGTCTGTTGTCCACAACAGGAATTTAGATCATGTTTTTAAAAGTGCTCATATCGCTTCACATGTCTGCCAAAACTACAAACTATATGTGAGACATCAATGCAAGTGAGAATAACTGTGAAGTGGAAGGAAAAAGATTCATGTTTGTTGTTGAATTTGGCTGTGAGATCTGATGGAGAGCCATGTTTTGTAGGTTTGTAGTTGTGCTATCCTCTTTACCTTTTCAGATAACGCATTGAACAGAGCTCTATGTTATGTTCTCACCTTGAAATATTGTTTTGACTTATTATGCTTCCTTAAACAGATTAGAATCGGTTTATGGGTGACGCAAAACATGTTCATTACATTTACATGAGATTTTAATCTGCCTATTTTGAGCTTCTCTTGTCACTTTAAACTCAACATTTAAACTCACATGTGAAAATGGCTGCTAACAGATGCGCAATTATACAACCAAACATTTTTGAAAAGCATTAGCAGAACCTCCTGCGCAACTGACAAGAATGCAGCAAGTGGTTTCTGGATGGTAAATCAACCACAAAACACTTCTGTTTTTCAGCAGCCATTGTACAGCGCATGCAGCGGTAAAATCAGTTGACCAAACAAGCTGGAGCTCAACTTGGGTTGCTAGGTAACGGGCTGGACTTTGCTGGGGTTGCTAGGTAATGGGCTGGACTTTGCTGGGGTTGCTAGGTAATGCGCAGTGCCCATTGGATGTTTAATTTGGCTTATTTAAAACAGAAACAAGGTGCAAAAAAAACATTAATAAGCTAATTTCCATCTGAATGTGACTCAACAGTCGGGAGGTTTCTGAAAAGGCTCGTTTTCCAGACACCAAAAACAGCTGAGTGTTTTTTTTAAGTACTTGAGTTGTTTTCAGAAGAAGTACAAAAAACATTCAAAATATGAATTTTACATAACAGATCCCCTTTAAACGTTTCCACTACTTCATCCCTGACCCGTCTGCGTTGTTCCTTGGTCTTCTTGATGCTTTTTCACCAATTGTTTACTGATAAGATGATTTCAGAAGGTTATCGGTTGCAATGGATTTTATTTGCAGGGTGGAGGATGAGATGACTTGTAAAAGAACCATGCACCTACTTCCTTCTACTTCACAATGTTGTGCTACTTTGTGTTGGTCTATCACATAAAAGCCCAGTTAAACACTGAAACGTACGTCAAATTTGAAGGTATTTGAATAATTTCACAAAGAACTGGATGAAGTTTTGCTTTTTCCAATGGATTTCATCTGCTAACTGCTAAAAATGCATTTTTTATCATGTTTCCTGCGCTTTCCTCAAAGCGGTGGTGTTTCTGTAGCGGGAACCTTTGCAGAGTTGATGCAGACTGTGATGATGCAGATGCTGAGCTCACCTCTGCTGCTGCAAACCCGCCGTCTGTCCTGACCTCATGTTTGGATTCATGTCTCCTCGCACGCAAAACCGCTTCAGCTCAGAAGGATGAAGAAGCTTTTCTAAAAGAAACAAAGATACGAATTTGTAGATGAGGCTGCATGCTAGTTCCTTTGGAGATTCCTGGGAATTTGATTTAGAAAGTAAAAGTTAAACTTGCACATCAAGAAGTCTGATGTCTCTAGTAGCACTTTAAAGCGGACATCTTGATCAGTAAACAACAGCAAATCAATGCATTTGATACTTAAAACTCAGCGTTCAGCTTTGATCCAAATCTTATTAAAACAAAAAAGGAAAAAGAAAAAAAAGGATTTTCTTGCTATTTATTTTTCTTTCCACATCTTATTTTCAGTTTAATTTAAGTGAAGGTAGGGAAAATGTCGTTTTATGTTTGAATGTACAGCAGCAGCCTGAGTTTGGAGGCGCGTGCTTCATGTGTTCTCAATTCCTCTGTTCTCATATACCTCACCTCCTGCCTTAGTTTTGGTTTGCTGATCACTGTAAAACAAGAAGAAACAAACTGTAGTGATTTGTTTCTGTGGGCAGACATTGCTAATTATTTTTGTTCCTTTTATTTTTGTACGTATGTGCTGTGCACAGCAATCTACTGTATTCCTGAGACAAGAAATAATAAAAGTTTGTTTTGTTTTTTTTTCTAAACGTGTGGCTGATGATGTGTTGTGTCCACATTCAAAAGTTAAAGGCTGTAGAGAAAACAATTCAAACCACTGAATTTGACTTTGTTTAGGACATTTGAGTTGGCAAACAAACTACACCCATGACGCTCATGGCAAAGCGCTGCATTATTTATAGTTTTAGTTTAAAATTAGACGAGAAGATGAACTTACGCTGGAGTTTATATCTGACACACAGCATTAAATAATTATGCTACCTCGCCCTGAAACAGACTAGTTAATGCTGACATCTTCTGGTTTGTCTCAGAGTCGGTGCTTTGTTGGGAAAATCTAAGAGTTGCTCAGTAAGCAACCGCTGCAGACATTTCTCAAACAATACGAGATAAAAAGACAATACAAGCTCTTTAAGCTATTTATTTTCCAGGAAATGAGACAGAATCTGGAAACGCAAGTGATTTTCATTCTTCCTACAACTAGGTACTGCTCAAAAGTTTACATACAGCACACAACAACAATCAATTTTTTTAAAACGAGGGTCTCACAAAAAGTCAAAGTCCTAAGCAACCTAAGCAAACCTCTGAACTGACAAAACATTTATGCTTCATCTGCAAATTTTTAACACACCTAGGATTTTGGGGCTTTAAAATAGGCAATTCTAAAGAGTAATGAACAAATGTTGGTGTTTGTTTGGGATAATTTAACTCTAGATTGTGTAAGTTTAATCAATTTATCCCCAATAATCTCCCTCGGAAGAAAGAAAATTAGTCTGAATGTTTAAAACTGTTCAGGAAACACCAAAGGATGCATTGCTATCCACAGTGTAAATCTGGACAAGCCAGATACTTTCTGGACAAAGGTTTTATGGTTCAATGAAAGTTTGTAGTGGTAAAGATGAGGTTTTCAAGTATACTATAACTGCCAAGCATAATGGGGAAAAATTTAAAAATTATACATAAAAGCGGCACGAATCCGAAGACATCAATCAATTCACTGCCCAGAAGAGTACAAAATATCACCAAGAAAGAAAAAAATCCATAGTGAAATCAAACTGTCAAACTTGTGCTGCCAATTCTTATTTTCAAAATCATTTTTATTTATATTTTGCACAATTTTATTTAGGCTAAGCAAGTTAAAAGTGGACAAGATTTAAATTTCTACAGAAAAACAGAAGCTTTATTTCTCGAGAGCAGGCATTTTTTTTCTTAGAAAACACAGTAAAAGCCAGTTTACTGTTTCCTGTGATTCTGCATTCTTTCAATAAGATGCAACTTTTTAGCCTCCTTTGTGGGATTAATCCTGAGTAAGGGAATGTCTCCATCTGCTGGTAAAGCAGTGGAAATGTGGAGGCGTGCAGGTGCGTTAAAGTAAGAAATAGGACGGACAAAGTCTAGTGCGTATATAACATTTGAGCAAAAGTTGCCAAGAATGTCATTGGAAGCATTAATTTTAATCTAAAATCACACAAAAACACGTAATTTTATTTTTAAACGGTTTCAGGTCAATATTGAGTATTTGCTATAATTGCACAATCATATAAAGTGACTCTAAATGACAACCTGAACCGGAGGATTATAAATAAACTGTTTAAAGTGGAGGAGGAAAGAAGTGTAACCAAAAATACAAGTCGTGTTTGACCAACAACTCTGGGATAAACACACCGAGGTGGAAGTGGTCCTTCCGTTTGCAGCAGCCCGCACATCTTTGGGGGCGACTGTTTTGCTTTTTTTTTTTCCTAGCAGGAGTGGCGCTCGGAGGGGTTTAAAAAGGTGCAGTCCGCAAACTTTGGCGCAACAGAGCTCCCAGTGGAAACCAGCAGGATGGACGTCAGCAAGCGACCGGGGATGAGGGACACAGTACTGGCGCTCCTCCTCGCCGTCCTGCAGGGTCTTCCCATCGGGGAAGCCTCTCCGAACCCGTCCCCGCTGGCTGGATCCAACTGGGGGAACCCGAGGAGATACGTCCACCTGCAGACCTCCACCGAGCTCAACACCTTCTACCTGGAGATCAGGCTGGACGGCTCGGTGCGCAGAGCCACGTCCATGACGTCATACAGTAAGCTGTGCTTCACATGAATCTGTCCCTTTAAGGCTGAAAAAATATCCGTCTTTAACAATTAAAGTCGTTCTTTTTTTTTTTTTTTACCTGCAGGTGTAATTCTACTGAAGGCTGAAACACGGGAGCGCGTGGCTATCTTCGGAGTGAAAAGCAACCGCTACTTGTGTATGGATTCAGAGGGCAACCCCTACACCTCGGTAAGCATCCGCTATCATTTAAATCACTACTAAACTTCAGAAAAATGCATTTTTCAGGAAATTTTGCTTTTAAATCCTTGTTTTTGCGCAATTTATCTACCTCGATGCACTTCTTATCGCTGCGTTTCATCTTAATTGATTAGTTTGTAAATATATTTTTACTTTAATTGTTCCTTCACAATATAATTGGTCGCAATTCATTTCCTTCAACAGTTGTTTAAATCGTTGTGTTGTACGCGTTTGGCACAACTTGCAACGCCGTCTTCTACTCTCTGGTACACAAAAGTAGGATTATCATTATCATTTTAACTGTAAATTGCGCAAACAACAACAAAACGTTGTTTAAAGATCATTACAATTCAAACATACAATTTTTGCCAAGTTTCAGGCCAATTATTGTTTAACATTTCTGCGTTTCGGAAAAAATCAAAATGCTTTAATATAACTTTCCTTTACTTGTACTTTTTTTTATAACTTATTATACAAATGATGTTGAACGAATTAGAATTAATTTGTAGATTTCCAGCAATGTCTCTGAGAAAACATCAATAACTTTTCATTCATTGATTCATTGATTTCTACTTTTTTCTTTCAAACTCGTTGTGCGTTTATCACAGGAAAAAATAGCTCATATAAAACTGCTTTATTTCAGTTTTTATCAGATTTTGGAAAATAATTTGAAGTTTCTGAGGTACTGGGGTCACTTGAAAACTCACAAATTAGTAGTAGAGTACCGGTAATAAAGTAATAAAGCTGGTGCAGGTGGTAAACATCTTATTTTGAGACTTTAATAATTATTCAATAAATTATTATAGTTTAATTGCTGAAAGACATTGGAAAATTTTCGAAATGTTAAAAAATTACTGAACAAAACAAGATACATTCTAACCAATTTCACTGGAAAAATAGTTGATTCAACTTAAATGCTTCAGTTGATAAAAAGAAATTGAAAAAGTCTATCCAAGTTAATTTATTACGTTTATTTTAGTTTGACTACTTAATAAACTAAATAAGAAATAGCTTTATTATTTTCTTTTTCAGCATTAAAAACATTTTGCACATCTGGTTGGCCTCAACATTCAACTATGGTACTTGGTTAAAATTAAAATAATTTAAATGACTAATCTTCATAACTTATGAACAAAATTCATTTTTATTGTGTATGCTAATAAAAAACCCGCAACTCTGAAATTTGTAAAACGAACTCAACCAACACAGACATTACCATAGATTTTGGTTTTGTTAGAATTTACTGTTTGATTCATTTACGAGCTAAAATATGTCTTTTTTTTTAAATTAACACTTTTAGTGACAAAATGTAACTCTATCCAAAAATTATTTACAATATAGACTGATAAAAGAAACACTTTGAACCAAATCAACATTTAGTAAAAGGCTGGACGATATTGCTGATACTGGTTTGATATCAATAATCATTGATTAGCTTTGTTTTAAATATTTGAAATTCTACCAAACTGGTGGCATGACCTTTTCTGCTTTTTTCTCTACGCCGTTCTTTTTTTGATTTTTAAGCAGTTAGGAAGTAGAGCGGCGGAACCTTAAACTGCTACAGTGCAAGTTACTCAAAAGGCTGCTGCTTGGTAACAAGAGGGAGGGGGCTGTTGCTAGGTAACCAAAGAACGAATGCGCTAACCTAGCTTAGCTGGCCGTCAGAGGTTACGCAGCTGAAGTTTTTCCTCTGACACGGTTAACAAAACGAACCAAAGTGGTGATTAATGTCAAACCTTTTTCGTCTTGCAGTCTGTTTGTCTCAGGGAGGAATGTTTGTTCAACCACAAGCTTCTGGAGAACAACCGTGACATATACTACTCCACCCGGAACAGCATCCTATTCAACCTGGAGGGCTCCCGGCAGGTGTACGCAGTTGGCCAGAATCTGCCGCAGACCGCCCTCTTCCTGCCGAAGAAGAACACGGTGCCTCTGGAGCGCCTCCTGCTGCACAGGGGGAAGAGGAATCAAGTGGTGGACCCCTCAGACCCACAAAACGCCCTCACTCGGCAGACCGAGGACGGCTCGGACTCCAGGGCTGTGCGAGAGGACGATGGAGACCTGGAGGTGGAGGTGGAGACTGAGGTTGGGGACGACGGGGTCGTATCCAGGGAGACGCCGCAACAGGGGCCGTCCAACCACGACCCCTGGAACGTGCAGTCTTCCAGACAGGCTAGCCCCTGGAGCACCGGCACCTTGGGATGAGCTTAGAGGGGCAAACTACTCTTAAAGCTGCAGTATGGAACTTTAATTAAAAATACACATTTTTACATATTTGTTGACACTGTTACTATGTTCTGACAGCATAAGACAAAAAAATCTGATAACTACAAGCAACCAATCAGAGCCAGGAGGCGGAGCTTAGTGCTGTCAATCACCCCTCTCCATGAATGCTAATACTATTTATCATTAATGACACAAATGACTGCTTATAAATAGTTTTCTTGTAACAGTAAGCTGTTTCTCTTCCATTAGCGCATTGATCATTGTACATGAGGATGATTGACAGCGGTAAGACCCTCCTCCTGGCTCTGATTTGTTGTTTTTGGTTGTATTTCTTCAGATGGCCACAGTAGGCCACAGTCTTCCCATGCCCAGGGAAGACGTGGAGGAAATTGAACTTTTCATAGATTTCCTGTCTCATAACACACTGTTACAACGTGAAGAGAGTTTAAACAAATTTGTAAGAACATTTTTAATTATAGAAGCTACATTCTGCTACTTGAAAGTCTTTAGTTTAGGCCAAACTACTGGTGAATGATTTAGAAAAACAGTGTTTACACAATGAAGGTGGAGCATTTCATTTGAGTTGCAATCACTTTTGCACAATTTCTATTACATTTAAATAATCTGTAACATTCACCAAAATCAGATCTTTAGATTCAACCTTTTTTAAAAATAGTACTTTAGATACTTAGTTAAATTCCCAAAACGTAAATTATATTACATGTATTCACTTGGTACTTTTTATTTTCAAAACTTAACAAAGCTCAGTGGAAAGAATATTTTCAAATGTAAATGTGTACTTTGTGGGTTTTCTTCCCACACCAACAAAGCCACAAAGATGTTTTCCCAAGACAGAAGCCTGACTTATCCTACCTCTGG
Organism: Gambusia affinis; assembly: GCF_019740435.1. NCBI lineage: Eukaryota > Metazoa > Chordata > Actinopteri > Cyprinodontiformes > Poeciliidae > Gambusia > Gambusia affinis. The sequence goes on from NC_057890.1 coordinate 13,818,450, forward strand.
AGGACCAAAAGGCCCGTCTGCTGGAGTGACGCCAGCCAGGCATCGCTTAAAATCTAACATATAAATATACATAGAAGTAGCTACTAGTACAGTTGGGGTTTTATTTTATTGCTTTTACATATCAGATTTTTTGTTATTCGATAAACCTTAACAACAGATTATTATTTAAAGTTGATTTTAACCGTATTTGTCCACCATCCAATACGTGACTTGAAAAGAAGGTGACTACAGGGTAAAAAACTTTAAAAGTCATAATTTTGAGCTTAAATTTGACCTCTTGTGTGATAAATTATCAGGTGCTGGACACCCAGCAGAACAAAAACAACCCAAACACTATTTATTTATTTAAATCCATTCCTTTATTGTTATTTATGGTATTTATAAGGACGCTTTACAGTTATAATGTACATACAAACTACAAAAATAAAAAACAAAGGTTTACTTTTGAATGTATGAGCTGGAGTTGTTGTTGATGGAGAATTGCTTGAATTTGGTGCAAAATAAAGAGAAAAGGAAGCATTTTCAGAATCTGTCTGCTACCTTTAGTGCTCTCCAGGTTTGCACTCACTACATGACATCAAAACAATGTGATACGTAAATCACATTAAATACTTTTTAACACTTGTATGAGAAATTAACATTAAAAGAAAAGTTTGATTGCAGAGTCCCGGTTATACTGGAGTTCATAAAAATCTAAACTGTTTACTAATCTTACATCTATGGTTCACTTATTGTTTTATTTGGATTATTTTGTTAAATAGTGAAAAGGCTTTTAAGATTAACATTCATCAACCTTCACAATTATTGGTAAAGATATGTAAAATGGCTTAAAATATATTTCTTTTATTGCAGCAGCACAAATTTTTACAGTCAAAAAACACGTAACTTTTACGCACAATTGTACTGGTGGGAATAAATATTAAGAAATAATCAGAGGTGTTTCTTTTCCCTCCATTCATTACCCAGAAAAGATCCTCTGGTATTTATGGAAGAGGATTAGAGCCAACTGAAAAAAATATGACTTTAATTTCAGATTTCAGAAAACATTTTTTTTCAGTATCCCTAATCCTTTTCTGTAGGCATTTCAAAGAGTAAACAGGAGAGTTTAGAAGACGAACAGTCAGGCCCTGAACTTGGCAGCATCAGGGACTGACGTTGTTTTCCACAGGTGAAGTCCAGTGGGGCAGAGTGACTCTCGAACACCTGGAGCCTTCAGGTCCAGTTTGGGATTTTATCACAAAGCAGGTTCACATCTTAGCAGACGAACATCTAGTTGTGATACTTTTATTGAATTATAATGAAGAGGATTTTGTTTATCCTTCCACCATTAATAAGAAATCGGATTTTGGGAATAAAGGCTGTTAGAGATGATTGCAGAGGCCAAAACTATGAAAGGCACTAAAAGAACGTCAATTGCATCCAAGAAATATTTTGAAGCTGTGATTCTGCGATCTGACGCAGCCTCTAAAACCGATCAACATCCTGACTAAATTAAAATAAAAAGTTTACTCTGTTTGTAACCAGCACTTTATCTGAAAGCCATGTTCTCTTGTTTTCTGAATTATAAAAATGTAATTAAAAATTATGCAAAATTCATGAGCAAATTATTATTGATGACATACCCGAATGACTTAATTTAAAAGACTTGATTTAAAAGGTTAAATAGAAGTAAAAAAAGGAGCCAGTCATCTTTGCTAAGAATACCAACAAATCTAAAACTTATGACTTTAGGGAAAATAATAAACTTTTTTATTTGTGTTTTCCTTCCTCCTAAATACGCAAAAATTGAAGGTTTGAATTTTCACTTTCACCTGGTTAAAATTATCCTGCTGCAGTAAAAGATTTATTTATTTTAAGGCTTTCCATACATTTTTACCAAGAGTGTCAAAAATCTCTGTTCATTAGTGGATAACTTAAATCTGTTAAAGAGGTATTTCTTAATTTTCTTGTGCGATTATGTCTGAATGGTGCTGAAAGTTGTCAGTTTGAGTTTATCTTAATGATTTTGTCTATAAGACAACGAGGTTTCAAGCACTTAGCTTATAAATCATTTCAGAATTTAACAAAAGTAATAATTTAACACCCCACAGTAAACAAACAGGCACATATATCACAAATAAATTACAGCACAGTGTCTTTACAATCTTTTATCCAGGATATTTCACCATGATTCAGGTCTTCGTAGTTTGTTGCACATGTAGAATGAGGAACATGTGCACTCAAAGACAAAATAAATAGATTCAACTTTGGTATTAAATTATAAAAGTTTAGTGCTTTTCCCAACAGACGCAACTTTTAAAATGATTCTCATCATTGGTAATCGAGAAAACAGTTTGATTTCGTTTATGGAAGCCCCAATCTTCTCCGTTTCTTCTCTGCTACTCAGGAGGCGGCAGGTTTTCCAGATGCTCCTTCCTGTTGGTAAAGAGGCAGCAGGCGGCAGAGAGCAGCGGACCCGACTCGCTCCGGCTCAGAGTGACAACGAAGCGGCTGACGCCCGTGTTGGGACACGGCAAAAGCAGCTGCGAGATCTTCACGCCCGCAGGCAGGACGCACCTCAAGTCCTCCAGCAGGTGCCTGACAGCCACCCGGATGTAAGCGCCGTGACTCACCACCAGGACGTGGTCCGACGCCCCCTGGTGGCCGTCGCTGGCGGAGGCGACGTCTGCGGTCGTTTCCTGATCGTCCAGCATTTGTTTAAAAAGAACTTGGAGGAAATTTTTGAACCTCTGCTTCACCTGGAATCAAGCGACAGGGAGCTAAAAGTTGAACATGACTGAGGAGAAGAAAACTCAGCAGAGTTTTTGTTTTTATTCTCTTTCTTAGAGATTTTAGATGCAGAGAAAAGCAAAAAAAATAAATAAATAAATTGAAACATAAGCTTAGAAAGAGTTGCTAGGCTTGAATTGCACACTGCAAAAACAATCTTACTAAGTTTTTTTTGGTTCAGTTTCTTCTGCAAATAACTCCATTTTGTCTCACTTCAAATGTACTAACTTATGAGTAACCTTTCAGCAAAAAAAAAAAAAAGAGCTTGTTTTAAATCCATAATTCCTTAATGTTGATGAAATAATTTGCCGCTAGAACAAGACATTTCCCCCAAGTTCTAACTTACGGCATAACTTTTCATCAATATCTTATTTGTTGCTAAAACGTTACTTGTAAGTTAGTTTTGTCTTATTTCAAGTGTATTAAGTTATTTGAACTAGAAACTACATGAAAAGTTCTTGGTAAGATTTTGTGTTTTTCCAGCACTGCAGTACTCAAGTCACTTACAGGTTTTCCTATTTGTGAAGTTACAATTTCATTTTATTACCATTTTATCCAACACAAAGTAGTGGATAATTGTGAAGCAGAAGGCAAATGATGCATGGTTTCAAGTATTTCTGACAAATAAACATTTAAAAGTGTGGAAAAAAAAATCCTCTCAGTCTTCTTATTTAATCCTTTTGCTGCCTTTATCAGATGAGTCTCTAATAGCTTTGCACAGAGCCACACTGAGATTTTAGCCTGTTCTTACAAAACAACATCTGTCTTTCCACAGATTCTGAATTGGGTTTGAATCTAGACTTTGACTGGGCCCTTCGAACACATAAATAACTTGATATCTACCTTCCTGGCTCTTGAACATTTTAGTTAAGGAAATTTCCCCAAAAACCTCCATCTTGACATATATTTTAAACTGCAGTTTAATAGGTTTTTAATATGTTTGATGGGTTTCTGAGCAACTAATCCAATGTGGCTAATCAGTTAAAGGAGCATAAAAATGACCCCAAATGAAGGAAACTGAAGTTTGAATGTATTTACTTGATGGAAGGGATGTTGATGCAACAATTGTGTCAACATATTTTAAATATAAAATCTCAAAAGGCTTTTTTACATGAACAGAAATAAATAAACACAAATAAGCAAGGCATTAAATTTATTTTTCTAGATGGAATAATTCAATTTCTCAGTATTGTTCTATACTTAAACAGCTATTTTGAGAGAATAGCTAAGTCATTTTATTGCAATATCTAATGGTGGCCACTGCGTGTCGCTGTTTTGCAGTAAATTGACTCTTAAATTCTGACTCACCTGGTCTAAAGTTTCTCCTCCTGGCGGCGTGAAATCACGACAGGACTGACCAGCTGCTTTCGCCATGTTCCTCAGATACTCTTTGTGACGGCCTTCAGCCACGCCAAAACCCTGACCCAGAACAACTCAGCTCAGAACCGAACCCAGGAACAAAAACAATAATTCAACACATCCAGTTTTTATTTTTTATCTTAAATTGAGCGGATCTTACCCGTTCTCTGAGTAAGGGCTCCAAAATCATCTCCATACCAGAACAGTGAGTGTTGTTCCTCAGAATTATTTCCGCTGTCTAGAAAAAAGACAAACAACCTGGAAATGAATGACTCAAAAGATACAATCCTGGATTAGACAATATTAAGTGGCAGTGAGTCAATCACAGAAACATGAATGTCCAAACAACTATTTCATTTATAAGTCATTCATCCTGTTTCCTGTCTTACTAATTAGACATACATGAGCTTCAGCTGATTTTCCATGGATACTGCCATGAAAATGACAGGAATAGGGAGGAATTAGTAAAAATAACAGAATCCTGCTTTATGTTGCTGATCCATGGTTAATCTAATCATCTGTGGAGGAAGAATCTCCTTGTAGGTTGGAGGACTTTTTAGCGAAAACAGTCTATTTAACTGTCCAAGTTATTGCTATTTCAATGACACAGCACACGGCTTTTTGTGGAGCATCGAACACAACTTCTGTAGAGAAATCTGTAGTCAGAGCCAAGAGAGCCGACTTAGTCCCACATATGGAAGTGGCACAGATCAGAATTTTTGGGAGGTGAAAAAGTCTCATATCGTCACATCTGACTTATCATTAGGCATTGAGTCACACATTAAGACCATTTCCCGTTCTTGTTTCAACATTTCCAAACTATGACATATAGTCTCCAGAGTTGACCTAGAGAAAAAAAGTCGTGTTTTTGGGTCATTATATTAGTTTCCGGACTACTGTAATGCTTTTTCAAGTCTCCAATTTCACGTTGGTAATCCAAACCAAAGACAGCAGCCAGACTTTTTCCCCAAATCCAGTAAATTCAGCCACATCACTGGTTCTATATTCACTACAGTTATTGTGTTTCTTATGCTTATTTAATTCTTTGTATAATTTAAGGTTACTTTTTACTCTACATGACTTTTGTTAATTTATGTCTGTGAAAATCACTCTATAAAGAAACTTTATGTACTTATTAGAATGGTGTGATTATGATGTGTTTCAGTGACACAGACTTCATTTTTAAGTTCTTAATCATAATTTCATTTTACATTTGGATTTACTGTCTCTGGTTATTCTGCTGCAGAATTATGATGCATCTCTCAATTAATGACATGAAAATCAGGTAAAATGCAAATTATCAGACAGCAGATGCTTTGAAAACAATCAGATACTAGTTCCACATACTGAAGTGCGATAGCGTCTTACCTGCACAGCTCGCTGCAGGTTACTAACAAAGACTTTGCAGAACTTGATGTCTCTAAGGTATCGTGCCACAGCTTTGCATTGCTGCACACCGGTTTCTGACAAAGGTGTGTCCACTCCCTGACCTGAAAGCAGACAATATTCAGCCTGAGGAAAAGCTAGACTTCATTATTGAACAGAAAAAACCCACCAAATTACAAGTTTTGATTCACACTCAATGTCTAAAAGATAAGATAAAAACAGTTCTCTTTTTGCTGAGATTTTTAGATTTGTACATGCTAGCGTATGATAATTAAACGGTTCTCAATAGGTAAATCTGACCATCATCCCATCTCCACCTGCAACCATTTTAACAGCTAAACAGACTTTTCTCTCAACTCAAACCAACCTCCAGCTTCTTAAACCCAATTCCCTCACCATCACCTTTTTATTCGTTATGTAGATTTTTTGAATATGAAGTTATTAACATTCTTAATTGTTTCCATTGACCAAATAATTTCAAAAATAAATCTGGCTAATGGAAACAAATAATAAAAATAAAAGAAAAACACATCAAAATTGATTTATTTCTCAAAACTGCAATAGAAACACTTTTTTCCCCGCATTGCAGGAGTTGTATTGTCAAAAACCGGATATTGCCACTGGCACAAACCACAAACAGGAAGTAGTAGGAAGATTGTGACACAGTACTTTTTAATGACTTATCGAAGGAACAAACTTATTCACGTGTGATTTTAATTACGTTTCTTATTCAATGGAAACACTACAATTGCAAAGGTATTTTTTTTCCAACACTGACAAAGTTTTGTGCACATTTGGAAAGAAACCATAATCTTACTTGAAAACAGGATAATTTACAGGACCATTACTGCTTTACCTTTGGATAAAATTATGCCCAAATCGGCTCATTTCTTCACAGTTCTTAACCTGTGTTTGCCCGCAGATGCACTGAACATGTTAAATAAACCCAATTTTTCTGTAACCTACACTTAAAAACCGTTTTTAATAGAGTTTAATAAATAAATCCTCACTAATATTATTTACCTTGCAGGAGCTTGTCTCTGTTGTACTGCGTCTCCCCACTGTTTGAAAACAAAGTGAATGAATTAAATGGGTCACATTATTCTGAGGCAGTTAGTGAGAGAACAAAATCAAACTTCATATTAGTCGATATTATTTCACCAATTAGCTCGTAAAAATAACTCAATGTGCCTTTACCACACATATAAACTGCAAATTCAAACAACTGGAGCAGAAACGAGCCGTTAAAAGACCAACTTACTGGCGTATGAACGTTAGAGTGAAGGTTACCATTTTCACCGGCTGCTATCCAGCTACTTCCTGGTTGAGTCATACGTCAAAGGACGTAGCGTCCTCCGTCATGACGCATTGCGGTGGAGCTATGTAAAATTAAAATGCTATTTTTAAACGTTGCATGACTTTATAAAGTAATTTAAACACAATATGGTTTGAAAGAACGAATAAATAATTGAAATAAATAATAATTGAAATAAATATTTATCTATTACGACTATTTAATGAGTTTTATTCACTTGTAAGACAAATTGATTGTGTGTACTGATATCCCTGGATGTAAGGCTAGGCAATTATTTATTCTAATACGCAATATTTTTTAAGCAGGTGAATAAATGAATAATACAATATACTTCTAACGTACTTAAAACACTGCAATTTTATAACTATCTTAGGTACAATTATATAAAAACTGTGTTAGGGAATATTTAAATTCAATATGGCAGCTTCTTCTCGCAGTAACAGCAGTAAGATGTGGTAGAAAAGTTTTTATTTTACAAGACAGACGTGTAAAAATGCACCTAAAATCAATGTTACAAGTATGCTTGCAATTCAAAGTTGAACAAAGTAAAAGTGGCGTTTGTCTATGGAAAGTAAGGCTTAAAACGATGTTTATTGGCGTCGCCATGTTGAAATTCCATGTTGAATTAGTAAAAATAACAGAATCCTGCTTTATGTTGCTGATCCATGGTTAATCTAATCATCTGTGGAGGAAGAATCTCCTTGTAGGTTGGAGGACTTTTTAGCGAAAACAGTCTATTTAACTGTCCAAGTTATTGCTATTTCAATGACACAGCAGGTCTTAATGTTCAATTCCAACTTTTTGTGCTGAAATCCAATTTTTTTGTTTTGTTTGCATGGTCATATTACCAGTTAAACCCCAAACCGACCCGCATGCGCAGAAGATCGATTTTAAAGTTAATTCTGCAATTGGAGACAATAATATTGTCACAAGATCATAGCAACACGAAGCAAGCTAAGAAAAATAAAACACAACGGCTTTTTGTGGAGCATCGAACACAACTTCTGTAGAGAAATCTGTAGTCAGAGCCAAGAGAGCCGACTTAGTCCCACATATGGAAGTGGCACAGATCAGAATTTTTGGGAGGTGAAAAAGTCTCATATCGTCACATCTGACTTATCATTAGGCATTGAGTCACACATTAAGACCATTTCCCGTTCTTGTTTCAACATTTCCAAACTATGACATATAGTCTCCAGAGTTGACCTAGAGAAAAAAAGTCGTGTTTTTGGGTCATTATATTAGTTTCCGGACTACTGTAATGCTTCTTCAAGTCTCCAATTTCACGTTGGTAATCCAAACCAAAGACAGCAGCCAGACTTTTTCCCCAAATCCAGTAAATTCAGCCACATCACTGGTTCTATATTCACTACAGTTATTGTGTTGAAATTCCGACGTCTCTTCTCCATTTCCATTCACCTGTTTACATTATCGACCTCTAGACTCTGCTTATTCTGTTCCTTCCTCGCATTACCTCTATTGACCTTTACTATTTATATAATGAAGCCAGTTCTCACTTTTTCTCTCTATTGTATTATTTCCGACAGCTCTAGCACCCCCTGGTGGCAGCTAAGCGTGTCAACAGAAAGACAAGCCACACCAGTGATTTTAGCCAATTTATTTAGAACAAATTATTGAGGTACACAGGTGGTTGCACATGGGGATAAATGGGAAAAGGATTTGTATGAACAACCACAGCAAACAATTGTAGAATCGATTAAATGGGTACCTCAATAAAAATAAATGACAATGCATTTCATTGAACTGATCCAAACTTGTTTCCCCCGAATGGATTTTTTCAGACAAATATAAAACACAGTAAAGGCTTTTTATTTTTAACTAGCACCAGATCTGAAAATTAGCCATTTTAAAGTAGACTGGAGGCACTTTAAAAATCAGTGGAATCTGGTTGGTGGATTTATTAACATACAGGAAAAAAAAAAAAAGGAAAAAAAAGTGAAACCCGTCCGACGATTTAGGAGTGAAGTCATTCTGTGTGATGCGACATGTGATGAGGTAATGTGAGATGGCCTCTCGCTGTGTCTATCCGATTAATTATCCTGAGGTACATAAGAAGCAGCAAGAATATTGACAGAACGAAGATAGAACAAAGATTACAACGATTAAAACAATAAATGAATAAAACATGCTGATCAAAACAGATTTCCAGTCCCGCACCAAACTGCTCCTTTTCCCTCTGGTACATTGACAGAGAAAAGCAGACTTTTTACATACACGACATATTAAAATATAGCAGCACACAAGTGAATGACAATAAGGCATTTTTGTGTAAGACTAGAAAAGAAAAAGCTTAATAGCAGCAAAGAATGTCGTAGATTATTTCTTTTTTACTTTGGAAAAAACATATAAAAGCATTAAACATGCTCAACCTTAAAGCATTTTTTTAAAACAATTTGGCTTTTCTTTTTTTTTTTGCACATCGAAAAAGGCATCAGAACAAACGAGAAACAGTTTCGGGTTTAAAATGTCACATGGATTTCAAGCATTTTTGTCGGTTATTTACACGAGTCAAATGGGCACCTTTGAAAGAAACTGCAGATCAGAAATAAGAAATAAACACAAAACAGAAGGATGTAACTATTAGATCTAATGGAATGGGTCTAAATCTGGAAATGGAATAAATTCAAGTTTAGGATGATACAAGCCCACTGATGTCTACCTGTGGCTTGCCTTGATTTATAAACTTTTACACTAGGAGGGTGATTTTTATAAGTTTACTCACCAATTGAGGCAAAGCATTCAAAACAACATGCTTCACCCCATGGGAATCCAGCCCAGAAAAACCCAAATAACTTAAAAGAAAAAGATAGAATAAAAACAAATGACCCCTCCGAACTTGTCCTCACAAACCATCCCCTTACCGAAACTTAAGGAGTGTGTTTTAAAAGTGCATTGATATCGTTCCACGTCGCCCTCTCTACAAAAGGCCCAATGGTGTAATTGATAACAGGAGAAAAACCCCAAAAACGACATTTCGCCGATTTTCTGCAAAACAAAAATCCTGCAGAAACATCATAAAGCTTAAAAAAAAATCCTCCTTGCTTTCTCTTTCACACCACATTCTGCTCACTTTTCAACCACTTTCCTCTTGCTTTCGACTCTCCTTTCCAACAAACCGCTCAGCCTCTAAAACCTTGAAGAACTTGCAAAAACTTATTTTTTAAAAACTCTTTCATCAATGCTAACCCCTTCTGAGCTATTTAAACACTCCTAAATGTGCTTGAACACAACATCAACAACAGCAACAACAACGTGGCTTTGGTGAATTCAAACGCCACTCCATGGAGTCAACAGCAGCGACTGCTCCGGACCACAAACCTGTTTCATTTCTCCTCCGTGAGCAGGCCCAGCCCACTCCGAGCCAGCACCTCTCTGCATAAATAATAAGCAGTGCTACAGGTGCACAGTATGATAGAGGGAGCCGCTAGCTACGGTAGCGCTCCTCTGGTTTAATTACTGCTATATGGAATTCCAAATAAAGGAAAACTCTTGTAAATCGATAACTACTACTCACTAAAGCTGGTTAAAGAGTTATAAATGCTGGCTAAATATACATCATTCGGTATATCTTATACATTTATGCAATTTTCAAGTATGAAAAAATATTTTCAGGTTTTTGGAACCTAAGGCACTATCAAGTCTTCAACAATTATTCGTCCGTTTCTTTTCTTAAATAGCTAGAGACGTGTACAAAAAAGGTGAAAAAAGACCCAAACCAGGTGTGAATGGGGCAAAAAAAAAAAAAAAGGAGAAAAACTACAAATTTCTTAGTTTCTAAAAGTTCATAGATTGTCGCACCATCGCTGAAGGGGGCAACTTAAAATAGATACTGGCAGTTAATGCCCCCTCTCTCCCTCCAGCGTCTCGCTCCTGTCAGTTCATTGGTAAACAGGCACGCGGCGGCCGAGTCAGGCGGCGATGGGAGCTCATAAGTTGACGTCGCGCACGTCCGTGGGGGTGCTCGACTGATCCTGCTGCTCCCTGGACTTGCTGCCACCTCTGACGGCGCTGTCGGGTCCATACTGCTGGCCCTGCTGCAGGCTGGAGGCCAGCACACGCTCGATTTGCTCCTGGCACGCCCTCAAACAGTCCTGCAACGGCAAGAAACGTAGAAATTGGTTAATTCAAATTCAAAAATGCTTCCTAAAGGGAAATTAAATGTCGCTGTGACTCAGATTAACTCAAAGAGTTATTGTTGATAGTGGTGGCTGTGAGCAGGAAGGTTCTGCTGTAGCAGTCTGTATTACAGCAAATTTTAAGAAGCCTCTGACTAAAGACAAAGCAAAATAAAATAAAAGATGAAATTGAGAAAACATTTTTGTTAACTGAAATAAATAAAAACGGAAATTAATAGGGAAAACTAACTGGAACTAAAACATACTAAAATTCTACATAATATCCTTTGTTTCTGTACATTTTAATTTATTTATTAGCTTCGTGAACTGGTGTGAAATAAAATTCTTTTCCCAAAACAAACAGTTTATGTCAGCTACTCCTCCTGGCGGCATTTACGCTAGTCCACAAAAAGTTTGGCGAAAACACCAGGCAGCTGGTTGTTCAACAATAATTCAATTAATTTTTTGAAAATTGTTTCTTCTGTTGAGGATTACCCAATTCACGAATCGACCTTTTTCAATTCTGCACCTACAAAATTAACCAAAGTAGGAAAAAATTAAAAACTACTACAATAACTAAAATAATAATAATAAATACAATCAAGCAAATACACTCTAAAAATTAATATAAACTAACTGAATTAGACAAAATTCACAACTACATTAAAAACCCAAACTAATGTGATCCTAGTTTCAACTCACTATTAAATAATATAATTTATTACCGTTATTAATAAAGTGAGGCGTGCTACACATTTAACTAAAATGGAACAAAAATGTCTCACAAATATAATAAATACTCATTACATTGAAACAAACCAATCATTTTATGGTAAATGACCTTTCTGCTCAAATTAAATCCTTCACACAGTATAACTTCTACTACAAACGTCTGAATTCAAGAAAGTTGTGAAAGAAATATCTAAAAAAAAATAATTCTAATCATGATATAAAACAAGAGAAATTTCGTCTGATTTCACTTCAGACAATGAGAAAAAAGAAACGTATCCGTCTTATTATTAGGTGTATGAAAGCATCAAACGTTGGATTGCATTTTTATTGTGAACTATTAAACACTTTCAAGGATTTTTTTTTTTACAGAAATCAAGAATTTTCCAGGCCTTGAAAACACCTAATTGAGATAAACTGGAGTGCAAAGCTGGAAGAGAAATATCTAAAAAGGCTTAGAAGTGACAATGCGTGTAAGAGGTGCTTCAGCTAAATGAAGTGCACACCACACTTTTCAGATTTGTAAAAAGAAAAAGAAAAAAAAGACAATGTAGCGTTCGTTTCATGATTATGTACAACTCAAGTGTTGCTCTGTCACATCAAATCCCAACAAAAAATACAGAAAAGGGGTTAAAAATGTAAAAATAAAATAAAACCTTGTGCTTTCAAATATTTAAGATAAAATAAAGATGATTAAAGACGGCTCTGTGGTTCTCAACACCTGTTCAGTTAAATGGGTGTTATTTTGCTCCATTTGTCATGCGAGTTCAACCTATTTATTCACATGCTTGGCATACCGGAGGGGAATTATATGTGTTGAGGTAGGTGGTCCATCATGACCAGAACAATGAGTACCAGCGAACTCTGAACACCAGCAGAGCCGCGATCGAGACGCGGCGGCACAGGAATGACCCACAACGCCACGCACGAGAAAACCAGGGAAAGTCAGGGACCGGAGAGAGAGCTGAAACCGAAACAGAGGATGAAAGGAAAAATAAACGAACAAACAAAAGAATGAATGAAAGAAAGAACAAAAAATGAACGAATTAAAGGAAACGAAGCAAGGAAGGACAAACAAAGAAGGAACAACAGAGGAACAAAGGACAAAAATAAGACAGACGAAAGAAGAACGAATGAACGAAGGAAGGAATGAAGGAAAGAAGAAACAAACGAACAAAAAAGAACAAACGAAGAATGAATGAACGAAAAAAGGAATGAACAAACAAACAAAACAGACGAACAAAGAAATCACGAACGAAGAAGGAAAGTATAAACGAAGAGTGAAGGAAACAACAAAAACAACGAAGGACAAACGAAGGAAGAACGACTGAAGAAGAAACGCACAAACAAAAACAAAAGAACAAACAAAAAAAAGTTCGAATGAAGGAGGAACAAATGAAGGAAGAATGAATCAAGAAAGGATGAAAGAACGAACAAAGGAGGAAGGAATGAAAAAAGAACATACAAACGAACAAACAAAGAAAATTCGAACGAAGGAGAAACAAATGAATGAAGAAAGAACGAATAAAAAAGGATGAACAGGCAAACAGAATAAAAGAAAAAAAGGACAAAAGGAGAGAAGAAAACAAATAGAAAGAAGAGTTAAAGAAAAGAAAGAACCGAGGAAAAAACAAAGGACGAAGAATGTACAAAAGAACAAAAAGGGGAAGAAACAAAAGAAGAAAGAAAGAGGAATAAAAGAAAGACAGAAAGAACAAATAAGATGAGCAGAAGTAAACGTGAGCGTCTCGTTCCTCCAGTACTTTGGGTTTACAGCGGGCTCAGTCCCATGTGGAGGCCTAGAGGAAATGGCTTTGACCCAGTGAACTTTGACCCCTCACAGATTGGGCCTAAAACAGAACGCAGGACAGTGGGACCGGATGTTTTAGGAAAACCTCTGCTATGAAAGAAGATCCTTTCTGCGTCGTCCGCGCCTCGCCTCCTGCTGCAGGTCTGAAGATGTGGGAGGTCTGAACCCTTAAAGAACGAGCCGAAGCTCGCAAAAGAGAAGAAAGGCCAGCATTCCTTTAAAACGCACCAATAATTGGAACCCGATGGGCTGCAGTCGGGGGCGCTTGTTATGACGGCGGTGATGGGGGGCCCACGTAACCATAGCAACCCAACCACAAGCTTGGAGACAACAACGTTTGTGTTGATTTTAACACTGTTTAGAGCCTATCGCCAAATATTATTGGAATAAAACAATGTGGCAGCTTAGAGAGACGGCTGCAGAAAACTGATATCTGATTAAAACCTCAACAAGCAATTCATAAACACCAGAGCCGCCCATTCATTAAGGTTAAAAACAACGGAGAGATCACAGTCACTCAAAGGATGAACCATCAAAAAGAAAGGACAAAAAAGAACAAAAAGAAAAATCAGAATGATAGAAAGAAAGGATGAAAAAACAGAAAGAAAGGAAGAGAGGAAGAAAAGCTTAAAATAAGGATAAAAAGAACAAAGAAAAAAACCAAAAAGACAAAAACCATACAAAAGATAAAATAAGGATAAAAAACAAAAAAAAAAACGACAGAAAGAAAGGCTTAACAAAAAGGATGGAAAGAAAATGGAAAACCAAAACGAAAGGATGAAAAACCAAAAGGGTGAAAGGATGAAAGAAAGATCCAAAAGAACAAAATGAGTGAAAGAAAGGACTAAAGGAAAAACAACCAAAAACTAAAAAGTAAGAGCAAAAGAACAGGATGAAAGAACAATGGACAAAAGAAAGAAAGGACGAAGAAGGACGGAACAAGATATGATGAAAGGTAGGAGAAAAAATACTAAAACAGGACAAAAGAAACAAAGATAGAAACAAATGACAAAGAAAGAATGGACGAAAGAAAAAGGGAAAGCAGAAAGAAGGACAAAGAAACAAACTGAGGACGAACTGTTGGATGGACAAAAAGACAGATTTCTGGAGGACAAAGTGGACGGACGACAGAAAAGTCCACCAGATGGATTGGTGAACGTCTGACTGAATAAAACCCGGAAATTGGTCAAATAAAAACCCGAACCTTCAGAGACGGCATAAAAAACACGACATGGTCTTGATTACTGCCCAAAACTTTAGCTGAACGAGGTTAAAGAAAAGAGTTTCTCTGCTCAGATTCACAGAACGACGACCGTTTGGACAACGTTCACCCACCGAGGACGGTTTTATTTTATGTTTTCGCCTTCATTGCAAACATGTTCCTCCACCAGGAGGGGTCCACAGCTAAAGAGGGAGGCATGCAAAGAAACTGCATGCGTCCCACCACAAGAATGTGGGCTCTGAGTTTTAAGAAGACATTCCCCCAGCCGCTGCTCTTTATAGCAGCAGTCTGGCTGCCCGACCAGAACCAGAACGCTCTCTCTTTCTCTCTCTCTCTCCATGAAGAGCAAATCGCTTCAGTCTGCTGCGACTCAAGTCGTCACTGTTGTTTACTGAAGACTCTTTTATGCTGCTTGCGTGCGATATTGCAATCCCAGCTAATAACTGTTGTGTTGGTGCGACGCTTACCACTTCAGTGTTGGTGATCTTGGCCAGCAGGTCAGTCAGGTTGTCCCGACTCAGCCTCTGGTCGCTGTGGTCCAGCTGGAGGCCGCAGATCGCAGCCGCCATGCTGCCGGTGGCGATCATGGAAGGAGGGTTCATGGCGAGACGGTCGTCTGTCAAGGAAAGGTGTTTGAATGAAAGCGCAGCAGGTGGAAGTGATGCAGTCACAGGGCTGGACGATAAATCGACCAACCCGCTACCGGGGTTTCCATTATTCAGATTCACCACAAAAACAAGATTTTGCAAAGTTTCTGTGGTCTGGTTTCTAGTGAAAACATCTTGGAACACTTGAAATAAGACAAAACTAACTCACAAGTAACTTTTCAACAAGAAATTCAAGCTTGCCACAAGTCAATAATTCCTGGATATTTATGAGAAGTACTAGATAATTTACCCATGTTATAAGTTAAGTAATCTGGAGCTCTGCTTGGGTTGCTAGGTGACGGGGTGGGGTTGCTAGGTAACGCCGCACCGCCTGCTGATTTACTGTTTTTGACACCAACATTGACTTCTTGCCAATGAGCTAGTACTTTTTCATCAATATTAAGACTTGACTAAAAACAAGCTCTTATATCTTGATGAAAAGTTTCCTACAAGTTAGTTTTGTCTTGTTTCTAGTGTACTAAGATATTTGCACTAGAAACTGGACCAAAAATACTTGGTAAAATGTTGTTTTTGCAGTGTTGATTAAAGAGTCAATCTAAAGTTGGTTGATCTTATCAATAATTTGATAAGCGACTATTTTCTTAAAAAAAAAAAAAGATTGCTTGTATGAAGGGCTTCTAAAATCTTTCCATAACATAAAGGGCTACGATTTTCATAATTTGCTAAATAAAAAAATAAACATTATGAAACTCAAATAGTTTGTTAAGTGTTTATATTTCCACCAAGAACCACATAAAATACAATTTTACAACGACTCTGGACCATTTCCGCCATCTTTGTTTCTGTATCAACTGGCTCCACTTAAGGATGACCAATGGTGCCCTCTACTGGATGGTGGCCAAATTACAACACTAACAGAAAGTAACGGGCGTTATTAGTTAATCAATTGGAACAAATTTTAATCTAATAAACAATTGATCTACAATTAATCATAATTTGATTAATTATTTGGATTCCGAGTTTAAAATGAGTGATGTCAGCACGCCCAAGGCAGCCATCTTGTTTCACAACCGTGTTTTACAGCTTGTATTTTTTTGGCTCTAAATTCAGGTCAACTTTAGGACTAAAATTGACCTTTTTTTTTATTAAGACATTAACTGAAGCGGAACATCATAATATTACAAGAATACTGTAATAAAGTTGTAATTTACAAATTAAGTATTAATTTGAAAAGCATGAAAAATAATTTTAAAAAAATAACATGAGGAATGTTGAGTTATGTTTTGCTATCAGTTTTACAGATACGGAAATACTTCATCTTTTAGCATCAGCATCAACTTATTATCAGCAACAGGACTTTAAAGTGAAAAGAAAAATCCACCGGGTTGGTCACGTCAAATCCTGATAACTTTCTCAAAGATTTTTTCTCATTAAAACAAATTTTTTACAGTTTTTCTGGTAAACATACGTCTTTATTTTGCTAATATTATGGCTACATTCTCATAATCAAACATAAATTTCCTAGTAACCGTCGTCCAACTCACAGAAGGGATGATGGAAATAAAAGTAACTTTTTGAGAATATTTTCTGTCTTTAGTAATTTCTTTTTTTAGAAAAGAAAGCAAGAAGTTTTCATTTTTACCCGTATCCCCCATGCTCTGCAACTGCATCATCTCCGATGCGCAGGCTCCCGATTTTTCCCACAGTCTGGATTTCAACAGACGCAGCTAAAACAAACCTGTGTGGGTTTTCCTTCTTAGAAACCTCCGCTCTGATTGCAAAAGCAGAGCAGGAATTTCTCCCACTCGCTGTGCAATGAGCTCCAGGCATGACTCCCCTGAGTCCACATGCAAGTCTGAGAAACTTTGACTAAAGCAGACCTGGTTGGATGAAGTGAAAACCCTTCTCAGCTCATTCAAACCTGAAACGATTTAAAGTTTCTCTTATGCAATCCTGAACCCTCCGACTCAGTACAAATACAGATGTTCTGCAAAAGTTTTGTTAGAGAATAAACAGCATCACAAAACAATAAATAAAACTTTTTTGGGTTATTTTCTAGAGAAAATATCTTCATACACTTGGAATAAGACAAAACTAACTTACAAGTAGCTTTTCAGAGCTAGATTTAAGTAAATAATTCGAGCACTAGTTCCACTTTTATTTTTTGAAGAAAGGAAACTTATAAATTTACACAATATCCACTTATTTTTGACAGAATTTTATTTCTATTTTTAGAATTTCAAATAAAAATGAACATAAAGGAGATTCAATGTTCTATTTTTGTGGGATGGAAAATGAAATAAATAAAAAAAATAAAATAAAATATTCTCATTTTATTCTCATTCTTTGTGGAAATACATGTAAATATTACAGAAAAAATTTGTAACTATTAAGGATTTGTTGTTACATCAATGTTTTAAAACATAAAGTGATTATTTAAAATATTTTTATTTTAAGTTATTAAGTGTCATTGTGAGCTGTGTAGATACTTCGGTATGATAGTGGCAGAATCATGAGCTCTAATTGTTGATGTACTGATCTCAAAAATATCCAAAACAAACGCACATTTTTATCTGCAAATAATTTAAAAACCATGATAAAAGTGCATCGAGGTTTTGGTTGAAATGTGAGAGAACGCGAGAGGTCAAAGGGTGTGAACAGTCGTGCATTGCTCTGTAACTATCTGATGTTCGCACCTGCAGGTCAGCAGTTTTCTTACTTCTTGTTTCCATTTCTGTGAACTAAGTGCAGATGCAAATTTAAGGCAGCCCAATACCTGCAGCAGAACAGGTCAAGAGAAGTTTTTCTAAAGTCCCGATGGGTTTAATTAAACCGTCCAGTCCAGCTGTCCATAAAGGAGGAGCTGCAACCAATATAAGAATAACATCTCCATTCTGTATAAAACTCCAAACATTTACATTACAGCTGAACCGCAGCAGGCTTCCCCTTTTTTCCCCCCACTGCGGCTGCTTTGTGCTTTGATACGAGCAGCTGCTTATGAATAGCAGAAGCAACCGCTGAAACACACCCAAATGCATAAAGAAGTGACACAGAAAGCTGTGCAGAGCCGAGCGGGCATGAGACTCATTAAAAGAGACGCTGACGTTTGTGAAGGATTTTATCGCACCCAGGTGACCTTCCTTGTTTTGTTTCCTTCATCGAATTAGCTGCAGAGGCCGTCTTGTGACATACCCTTCATATTATGCCTATTAGATGATCATGAAGTAGCATTTCTTTTCAGGATATGAAAATATTAGAGGGATTCCCAGTATAGACAACAGGAATCCCATGAAAGTATAAAGGAAAAGCCTAAGGGGGGACGTTTTCTCCCCGCAGCTTTCAGAGTTTATTTTGGACATGAGGCCAGGATGGGCGGAGGAAGGAAGATCAGCCTGACTCTTTAAACCTGGAAGCTTCCCTGTCAACAAACAACACAGGATGGCCAGAGCTGGAGCAGATCTAGTGAAATAATTACAATCCCAGCACAGATCAGATATTAACGGAGAAACACGGACAAACGCTTTAAGTGGCTGTGAAGAAGAACAAGGCGGAGGATTAATCAGCCTGCAGAGACGAGAGTTGTCACAGATGACTCACTCCAGGAGAATGTCTGGATGTGTGGGAATATTCTGGCAGCAAACTGAGCGTGGAAACGAGTGAGAAATAAAAAGCAACGGAGAGGAGGGTACCTGTGGCACAAAGGGCGATGAATGTCAGCGTGTGTTTGCAGACCATCGCCTGCTTGTCTTTGGGAAGGGGCAGCCGGCGCATGATGTGCTCTATGAAATCATTGGGGATGACCGAGGCCATGTTCCACTTCAACTTCCCCAGGACGACCAGTTCCCACTCCTAAAGCATTAAAAAACACAAAACAGTCAGTTAAAGGTGACACACTGTGAACAGGTTAGTTTAGGCCTATGGGCAAAAAAAACAAATTTGTTATATTTTTGCACAAACTAATTCTTATAAATGAGCTTTTTGCACACTCACACATGAAAATATTTCCAAATAGATGTTACTTTACAGCAGTGTTTCTCAAATAGAGCCTCGCGCCCCTGGGGGGGCGCGAGGCTCCATCAAGGGGGGCGCGTTTGACCTCGGGGAACATGCTTTTTTATTTTTTTATTTTGATTTTTTTGACTGTCCTAGAATAAAGTGCAATTGCACCTCCACTACATTAGGGGGCAGTGGCGCTCTCATTGGCAGAGTGTGCGCAGGGAGCATTTGCTCGGTGGTGTAGGGGTTTGCGCCTTTGCACATAGTATGAGTATGAAGTGTAGACACGAAGTGTAGCAGACCCTCAAGTGACACCATGGAAAAATATTTAACAGGAATTAGAAGACAGGCGAAGAGAGACAGAGATAAAGAGACAAACGAAAGTCTTCCTAAAGCTAAGACGAGGAAATATGACGAAGCGTATGTAGCGTTTGGCTTCACTGTGACTACGGTGGGAGACGAAGAAAGACCGGTGTGCTTACTGTTGGCAGCGGACAGCATGAAGCCGAATAAATTAAGGCGTCACTTAAATACATTACACCCCAATCACGCTGATTGGGGTGTAATGTATTTAATGTGTAATGTAATGTAGCCATTAATCCAGACATCATCTTTGATTAAAAAAAATCAGCACAGATTATTTTATATATTTTTGTTTTGCAGGTTAAAGTTTTTTTTAAATATTGTGCTCCTGAGTTAATGTTGTTGATCAGTTTAAATGCATTGTTATTTATCGATTTTATGTAATTTTATTTTTCAGTATCATATGGTTTGACATGGTCAGTCAAAAAATGTTAATAGTTTAATCAAGGATTTCATTTTATTTTTGAATTTCAGATGCACTTTAAATCTTTTCTGTTACAGTTAATAAAACTATTATTTGTGGTAAGTCGATCCATATTTCTTTCTTTTTATATTCTCTTATATGTTAATAAGTATGCAGTGTTATGCAGAGGTGTACTTATAACAGTTTTATTGACAGTGATAGTATTAATAGTCACAGGGGCTTGGGGGGGGCCGCGAGATGTTTTCTTCTTCCTAGGGGGGGCATGACAGAAAATAATTGAGAAGCACTGCTTTACAGCCATACATCTTTAAAAAGCAGAAGTGGAGCCTCCTGCACAACAAGTAAAAATGTGGCAAGTGGTTTCTGGACGGTAAGTCAACAACAAAACACTTGTCTTTTCCAGCAGCCATTGTGCAATGCAAACAATACTAATAGATTGACCCTGGAATAATTGTGATAAAAAATGATACTATTGTTTCAATGGTAATGGCAAAATAATGCAAGACTTTAATATACTTTAATATTATAGAGAACACAACACTGGAATTGGAAGACATTTTAAATATTCAAAATGAGATGCAATAACCTAAAACAACAAAATAAAATGTAAATAAAAACACAATAGAAGCCATAAACAAAAAAGCATTATGACATTTCTGTAATAATAACTATCTACAATAACTGAAGAATTTTGAATTAATGTCTTACATTTTACACTTAATTTTCCTTTGGGATAAATAAAGTATTTTTGAGTTGAAAAATTCTCCTTCAAAAAATATAAAAAAATCATCAGAATAGATATAATCAAGCTCATTTAATTACTCATCAATAGCTTAACTGTTTTTTCAGCGTTAAAACCAACTGACCAAACATGCTCAAGATCTGCTTGGGTTGCTAGGTGATGGGGTGTGGTTGCTAGGTGATGGCGCAGTGCCTACCGACTTGTGACATTACATTCCGAAGGTTTTTGACACCAAAAAACATCAACTTATTGCCACCAAAATGGCTGGATGCTTTATTTTTAAGTGCTTGGGCTGTTCTTACACTTTGGAAGTTTTTACACTTCCAAACGGAAATGTAAAAACGTTCAAAATGTGAATTTTGCATTATATGACCCCTTTAAAAACTGTAATTCTAGACAAAATCCACCCAGTCGGGCTCCAGTGGCGTGCTGCCATGACTTCATTGACCATGGAAAAGATCACAGCCAGTCCTTATTCCCAGAGGAAATAGCTCTGTAAGATGAGTAACATTTCTTCATTTTATCTCTCCTCACTGTGTCTTATTTTCTGCATGCCTTTCTCATTCCTTGCATCCTTTGTGTTCATATCGCCGGCATGTGACGAGCTCTGCCCTGCTTAGAGGCCCTGCCAATGAGACAGCAAGCGCCGAGCTTCCTGTCACAAGCCTCGAGGAGCTACAACGAGTTCACACTGCACAGGCAACAGTCGGTCTTTGTAGCAGCAAAACAGGTCGACGCATTCTCACCTTTTAATTTCCTGTGTTTCCGCTCTACTGTGCTCTAAGATGAAAGATTTACCAACCTTTCAATCATCTCTTTAACTTTCAGTATCAATATTAGAAATGGACCATTAATTATTGTCTTGTGTTTTCAAAAGTTTACCACTGTTATGGTATATTAACGCTATATGTTTATATTAAAATCACTTTCTTCAAAGACTACGATTAAACCACTTTAAAACCATTTTAAAAGAGTCAGAAGATGATGTCATAGGTCAGCAAGCTTCTGATTGGTTAATTTGTAACTTAAATGGACGTCTACTTGTTGAAGTTTTTTAAAATTTTTTCTGGTATTAGTGGTCTTCATTAATCAGGGTTCACATCAGTTTGCCTAGAAAGTCTGGTTCGTTTGGGGAAGTATGAACGCACAATCAAATTCTGATGCAGACCAAAAAACAAACTCTAGTTCGACTAAAATCCTAGGGCTCAGTTCAATTAAAGTGAACTCTGATGCGGTTCAAATGCATATATGAATGCCAAGTGGACCGGAGACCCCTCCAAAAGCAGGAAGTGGACTAAAGCACAGGGAATTCTGGGTAAAAGAACCAAAGCAAATGCACTAGTCTAGCGCTAGTTGGCAGGATATCTTGTGGTCTTTTAGCAGAAACAAATAGAAATCCTACAACCACTAAAAATGTATGCTACTTTATTTTTGTTTGCATTTCTTCAAGAAGGAAAACCATAATCTACTGATTTTTGATTCCTGCAACAAGACTGTTACTGGTATAAACAACATACTAAAGTCCAGCCATTATGCCATTAAGATTACTGTATTAAACCAAAGGAGTGAATATGGACCACAGAGCAACCAGCGCTTTCCCTCTGTGACCTGTAGGTGCACACTGCTGGTCAACTGGCTGAAAGAAGGCTACTGCACTTTCAGTATTCTTACAAAACATAAAAATGGCTTTCCAACTAAAGGAAAGCCACATAAACACTTTCATTAATGTAATGCGGTTTTAAAATTACGCTTAGCAAACTGCAAGAACAGAAAAGCTGCACCGATACAATATTAATGTCTGTATCGATCCCAATATTTAAAACAATTCTAGTTTGTATTTGAGTGTGCTGTTCTGGTGTAAAGTTATCAAATACATCTTTGTTTCAGTACATTTATCTCTGTGCTTAAAAAAATTAACATCGCACAAATTCAGCACAATTTTCTGTATCAGATCAGTATCAGCCGATACTAAACCTCAGATATCGGTATCGAAAGTGGAAAAAGTGGATCGGTGCATCATAAAGAAAAGCAGAACAGCTAAAAACAACTACTGTTTTATTAGCAGTAAAAAATAGAAAAATAGAAATAAATTTATGTGGTATAAACAGAATAAACAGTTGGAGGTTAATCACCAACACTTCAAAATCCAATATGGCTTCCATGTTTATAAAACACAGTGAAAGTGGCTCGAATAAGAGTCACCTCTGATCATTTATGGCTGATTGTTAAATTAGCTGCTTGCGTTGTTTGGCTGTAGATTGAGTAAACTAGAATAATTAGCTTGGTGTGTTAAATGTTAAAAGCTTTAATGTTTCCATGAAAACAGCTAGCTGAGTGCAAAACACCGTCACAAGACAGAACAAGCTTTCAGGAATGTCTTGATGTAGCAGTTTATTATGTTTGAATGTGCTAAATGTAAAAACAAAAATATCTATCTTTCTTTCCTTTATTAGTCTGAAGGCCAAATATCTAAAAGCTGGCAGACATCTTCAGACATTTACAACCAAGATGGCTAATTAGCAGCACAAGCCAAAGGAAAATATTTTAATTTAATTTGCTGAAATCAGAACTAGAAACTACACAGCTAACTCCAAATAAAACTACTCGACATTTAAACATGGTGATGATCAGAAGCAGATACGTGTGACTTGTAACTTCCCCTACGGTGAAACAAATCCCCTACAAACCAAACGTAGTAAGCAGTGAAACCCCGAAATAAGGCGGGGGCCGTCCCCGCTGGCGCACTTCCAAAAGCGTTTTTGTCACCTCGGACGCCGGTAACCATTCACATTTGCGTGGGTTTCCTGTGCATAACCCAAATCTTACGTGCTTACATGAAAAGAAAGATCAGTGACTGCAAGAGCAGCAGCAGATTTTGCTGTTGGTGTTCTCATTTCCTGAGCACTAAAAACAGCTCAGATGATCTCCACCATCTCCTAAAGGCCATTTTCTTGTTGAAAATAGTCCCTACATGCAAAACAAAAAATTAAACAAAAAAAATCTATTGTGTTAAAATAAAACTATAAAAACAGCAAAAACAGAGAGCACTACAATGATAAAACTGTTATATTGCACTGTTGGCACTAGATGGCATCACACGCCTCTGCAGTCTGCATGAATACACAGCACAGATGTGGCTGTGTTGCAGTTTCACTTGTGATGAAAATTGGATGCTTCCTGTGAGACTAATTCAGCCATTAACATTAAATAATCCTCCAAAAAAAGAATGTGACGCTGCATTTTTAAAGGCTCACATGAATGCATGGATGAATGAATGAATGAAACCTTGGTTCTTACCAGCAGCTCTCGGGGTGTAATGGAGTTGTCTGTGTACACGCAGAGCTTTTCCGCTGATGGCGGCCTGCAGTCCTTCAGCTTGGCGGCCAGGAAGATGCACACAGCTCCCAAGAGCTGCAAAAGGTTTTTTCTTGTAGGCATCACTGCTAAGAATCTGTCCAAATAATTAATGGCTAAAGGGAAGACGTCTTGGTTGGTGTTTTCCTCTTCACAAACCTGGAATGACAGGAATTTAGCAGAGAAGAAACTTAGAAGGGCTTTTTCTAAGACAAACCCAGCTGAATTAAATTTAGTGTTGACTACTCTAAAAGAAAACAAACTGGGTTTAAATATTAGAAGGTTAATGATATCTTAAAAATGTAACAAATGCTGCAGTGAAGTTGTGTGACAGACTTAGGGTTTGGTCTGAAAGTCAAGTCGCTTTTCATTCTCTAATCAAAGTGTAAGTCAGATTACTTCCACTAGGGGCAAACTTAAAGATATTGGTTGCTTTAAATGTTTCCTGCTTAAAAACTCAAAACAAGTTGTTACAAATGGTGAACATATCCCGAAAAAAAATGAATCAGAGCAAAGACTCATGTCTTCAAGAAGAAAAACAACAACAACTATATATATCTATCTATATATATATATATATGTATATATATATATATATGAATAAATAAATTCTATGTTAAAAACTGATATTTTCTGGGCAAATATTTCCCCAGTACTGATACAGATAAAAAAAACAAAAACCAATCGGGACTTGCTGAAACTTTAACATATAAAGTAATTGATCCAGTTTTTGATGAACTTCAAACTTTATATTTTGATATGCTTTGTGAGCCCAATCAGAATATATGCAAAAAGTGACGTCACAGGTTGAAGAACATTCATTACTAAGAAAATGGGCCATTTCTTTGGTGTTGCTTGATATTTATTGCTTTAGATATAAAAAGATTCAATCTAATTTTAATTTTTCATAGTTCGTATTTGACCACACAAAAAAAACAGAAAGCAAAATTTTTAATTGATCATTCTGCATTTAAAAAAAATGTTTTAAGTGTTATTACTGATTTCTAACGAGAACATGTAGTAATAAAATATGCATGGCCTATTCACAAATAGGTTTGAAGAGGACTTGCATGTAGATGAGTGGGGTATTTTCTATTTCAAAGTTAAATCGCTTATTTCCACACCATTTTACTGAATGAAAGGCAGAAAAAGTTCAAGCAAATTAGCTCAGTAGGAAGTCATTCTGCAACCCCCTTCTCGTTTTTCAAATCCTCTTCCTCATTGTCGATTTCTCCATTAATAAAAACTCTGATGGATAAATTCTTCAAAAGCCTTTTAGATGCAAATAAAACACTCAATCAAATTGTTTCCGACGGTCGAATCGAATGAAAGTTGAATAAAAACGACATATTTCTGTTCAGAAAACTGAAAGCGGCTCTGCCTGCTTCATGGCTTGCAGCTTGAGTCACTTTTAAAAATTCGTAATAATTAGTGAACATGGAAAATACCAGATTTTCGATTATGTAAATTAAGACAAACTCTTGAGCTGTCGTTTGAGCTCGGTATGAAGCAAAAATTTCCAACACTGTGGCTATAAACTAATGTAAATAAGTAGCTAAGCACATTGAGGCTGATTTTTCTGGAATTTCCGACTCCCCCACGCCTTTGGTGAGTCACCCTCATTCAATTGTAAAACAGGTTAACAGCAAGAACAGCTATTCTTTGAACCGCATCTCTGTTTTTCAAGCCACATTTAGCTAAAACATGCAAATAAACGCTACAGAAGTTAGCTAAACTTTGAAGTTCCCACCAACCTCGTGCATCCAGCCTGCAACCATTCTCCTCATATAAGGCTGAATGTCCTTCTGGACCCGCTGGAAATACGAACACTGAGGTAAAAAACTGTCCTCAATAGTTAATAAACTCTGCAGCACTCTATCATCATAGAGGATGTTTGGGTCAGGCTGGGCTTTCACGGCTGTGTCCGACTCCAGGCAATACAGCTCCATGACTAAGGCCCCCTTTCTGCTCTTCCACCGCTTTTCTCCTGCTTTTGTGTGATTAAAGTGATAGAAATAAAAAATAATAATAAATAAATATTGTTATAATAACTTCGTCAGCCGACCGGAGCAGCAGAAGTCCCCGAGACGAAGCATGAGGCTGAGGCAACGAGGTTCTCTCCCGACCTGCTGCCTCTCGGGTCTGCTCCTTCCTCCAGGCAGAGGACGCAGCTACAGCGACGCACAACTTCCGGAGACGCCTTCAAAGTAAAACACGTGTACAGGATATCCGGTCTTATGAAAAAATAAAATAAAAGCAAATCAAGATACACAAAAAACAACATCTAATAAAGTTAAAAACAATAAAGCAAAAATAAAATAAACATAATAAATAAATAAATTATTTTATGCACATATCAGTAAATAAATTGAACAAAAACGTAGCAAAAATAAATAATTTTTATTTCTAAGCACCTTTCTTGACACTGGGTCACCTCCCATAATTTAAACACAAAAACAATATTAAAAGACAACAAAAAATAATAAAATAGAATTTAAATAAGCTGCAATTATCCATAAATAACAATAGTACATAATAATAATAAATAGTAAAAAAAAAAAAAATTAAATAATATAAAATACAAAAAATAAAAACACAGTAATAGATACAATAAAATGCAAAATAAGGGGAAAAACAGAAAAAAAATCTGTTTTGGTGTAAAAATACAATACAATACCAATTGAAATAAAAATTCCCATTTTAATCTAAAAAATATGCCAATATTTAGATTATTATAATTTTTGAAATAATCTCAATGATATTTCTTGGTAAAATGGACTGGTGACATGTTCAAAGTGTACCCTGCCTCTCATCTAATAACCAATGGAGATCGACACAATTTTAAAAAAATAAAACACAGTGATCCTACTAAGTTATACATGTATATATGTTTACATGTAAAACTCAGTTATATCTATTCATAATTCCAGGAGACCAATATGACCTAAAATGTTCTGTTTTTAAACTCCAACAGGACAGAAGTTGTTGTCAATTGACAGGACTGTTAGTCTGTTACTTTCTCTATGAGATAATAAATTGGCTTTCAGTAATAATGTAAAGAACCTCTGTGGTATTTTTGAACATGAACATTTTCAGTTTCATGTTCTCTCTGTTTTCTTCTCTTGTAACCTTTGTCATACTTTCCAGGCGACACATTAATGTACGGCTTCTATAGATGATAAACTTGGCCTTATTTTTCAGTGCTTAACCGTGTCTAAGGCGCATATTAGCTACGACTTAATGTAAATGCTTCAAAATATTTGGCACTATTTAAATAAATGGAACTGAAATAAGATACACACTGTAAAACTGTATTTACATAATTTATTTAACAAACAAGACACAAACCACCTGAATCATGTTGCTGCTGCAGGTATCAGAGTTTTTAAGTGCCTGGCAGCCATATTTGTTTATAATGGAAAAACTTTGACTTCCCAAGATGGAGTTCCAACTTTCAGTGTGATCTCAGTTGAAGTCCAAAAAGAAACTCAGAAATTTTAGCACAAAAAAATACAAACAAATTGTAGTTTTTTTTTCAGTATTCAGTCCAGCATGGCTATTAATGTACAGGTGACAGTATCTCTGATGTTGGTTTGTATCTCATTAAATCATTTAAACGCCACCTATGACGCTCAACACGTCTCTACACTGTTTGAATCCATAAAATACAAAGGAACACATTGCTACCGCTGGGTTTGGAACAAGAGTTGTAAATAAAACACAATTAAGTTGGATCTGGCTGTCCAGTACCTAGTATATACGCAGTTGCCAATTTAACCATGTTAGCAGTCTACTTTTAGCAATACAACCAGTGACAGTGCTCCTCCCTACATGGATTCTGTGAGGTACAATTTCTGATAAAATCCATCAAAAATATGTGAAGTAACTGTTGCAGACATCAGTACATTTTATGTGTGGCAGCCATATTGGATTTTGAGTTAGTGCAGGTGAAAAATGTTCAACTTCCCAACAACAAATTCCAATTCTTCCCATTACAGGTGATTTTTCCAACTTACAACTCAGAAATTTTGACTTCCAGGTACAAAAGGAACACTTCTCACTCATTTCAATCTGCAACGGATCCTTATTGATAAACTGAGGTAGTAGCAACAGATTAAACTGTTAATTGGCTTTTTTGTTGATTTGTAACTCCATAAATCGTTGCTGTGACTGTACCATCTCTTCCCATTCTAGCAGTTCTTGAATGCTTACAAATTTAAGTCATCAGCTGGTGTGGCTAATCGCTGTTAGCCTGGTCTCCTGGCAACAATATTTAGCACATACCAATGGTTTTCCAAATTAAACACTCTTAAGTTGGGTGTGGATGACCGAGGTCGACTTCTAAGGTAAAACCTCCTTAGCTGATTGATGCTGTTCCAGATCAGAGACTCCAAACAACGTTCAATTTATCCAGTGTGTTATCAGCTAATTTTGTTTAAGTAATATTAATGGTATTAATTTTGCAGCTCACACTGATCTGTACCAAGCTACTCATTAACTTGGAATGTCATTCTGCGTTTTTAGACTCCAGATATGTTTAGCAGTTGCTGTTTTGACAAAAAAGCAAGAAACAAAGACAAATATCAACCCATTAAAGTAAATTCTTTCATCTAAGTCCAATATTGTTTCATAAAGGATGTTAGTTGACCTTCGAAGCTGATTAATCCTTTAATCTGATTAATCTCAATGCATGTACACTATGTACACTCATCTATTCTGAAAATGCAAGTGGGATTTAAGAAAGCATAAATAAATACTTCCTAATGTTTAATGTCTTTTGAGTATTCAGTCTCTGTTTAAGCTAGCTTTATGCATCAGTTCAGATGAGATGTCTCACACGAAGATGCTTTTCGGTGAAAGTCAAAGGTAACCGTGGAAGTCTGGGAGAAACCAAAGACAGGAAACTCTCACTGTCCATGCAGCATTTTGTTCTTCTTTTTCTCAGGACATTGATTGGCCGGGAGGCGCACAAATATTTCTTATCTGAAAAGCCAACCTGCTTCGGAAGAGGACATGCAAATACTTTTCAGTTAATTATTGACTCAGTTGCTTGACATTTGTAGCCAATATAAAGTTCACATTCACTACAAAAATCTCACAAACTACTGATGTTTTATTTGTAGACAAACTGCTTAATATCAGACCATAATTTAACAATAATTAGATAAAATAGGTATCATTTCACCTGTAATATGTCCACAGGTGTCACTGAAATAATAAACTTGTATGATTGGACAGAAGCAGTATTTTTTTTCAGGACCTGAACCTAAAATGTGTCACCCCTCTGTCTTTTCTGTTCCACATTCTTTCTTTTTCAGTGGTTGCTATTTTCCAGAGTAATCTTTTAAGACACAACTTGCAAAACAGAGAGTAGGGAATAACTGGTAAGGGTTAAAAAGTAACAATGATATCAGCTCTTACACTATGCAATAAAAGCTATAAAGATATCAAGTAGTTCATAGAAAGATACATGTTTCCTAAAAGTACTTTACTAATGATGCTCTTAAAATATTCAAAAAGTGTTAAGCATTTTTCAGTCTTAACATCATCATTGCATGAGAGGATGATTGGATGCAAACTTTCACATGAAATTCATGGTTAACATTAAGATAACTATACTTGCTGACATGTCTGTAAAAACTGAGATTTGTGAGGCTGTCCTGGTAAATTTAAATTTTAGAATAAACAGTAAATCTCAAATGTTCTTCTGTGAGAAAATCACATTTAGCTGAAATAAAAAAAAACAGTTTATTTTTCCATTTCCCATCATTTGACATATTGCAAATATTTGCATTGAAAACCTTTCTAATACTTTGTTCCACCTCTTTTAGATTAAAAATGAGAATTTCATCCTTTTGAGTTTATGTCTTGCGTTGGCTATGATGAATCAGATCAACCTGTAATAAAGCTCAGCTGCTTTTGTTGGATGTCTTTGACATTTATTCAGTTGAAATATTTAGCTAAAATAATAGTTTGCAAAGTTTATAGAGAATTAAAAGGTATAAAGTATTTATAAGGAGAAGTTATTTGCATACTGTAGGATCTGACGTCTTTCCAGAACATATAATCTGTTTTCTACAAGTTACAATAAAATTTCATATTCTCTATTTACCTGGACTACAGAGTAGCAGAGTTGCAAGACAGAATCCTTTTCTTAAAAAAAAAAAAAAATCCAGTCATGACTAAATTCAGCCAAAATTTTATTTAAATATTTTCTTTATTTTTATTAAACAATGGTTTAATAATAGTTTTAGGGCCTCTTGTCACTTTAAATCCAAATAATCTCCTGCTGTCCACGCTTCCCAACTCAACATTTACACTCACACGTGAAAATGGCTGCAAATACATAATTACACAACCATGCATCTTTGAAAAGCAGAAGTGGAGTCTACTGCGCAACCAACAATGGATGCAGCAAGTGGTTTCTGGATGGTAAGTCAACAACAAGACTTGTCTTTTTCAGCAGCGGTTGATCCAACTGACCAAACCTTCTGGAGCTCTGCTGGGGTTGCTAGGTGACGGGCGGAACTCTGCTGGGGTTGCTAGGTAACGGGCTGGGCTTCTGTGGGGTTAGTAGGTGATTTGTGACGTTGCCTTAGGAACGTTTTCCAGACACCAAAAAACCTTTTCCTATTGTCAAAAAATATCTGGGTGTTTTTTTAAGCACTTTTGCTGTTTTTAGAAGCAGCATCGACCCAAAGAGAAGTACAAAACTTTGTATGTTTATTCTTTTAAAAAAAGCATCAACTCCATATAAAGCGAATTTGTGTATTTTATATATAGAGCTTGATTCAGCTCTGTGGGAGCAACGCTGCAATCTAAACTCGCCGGTTAGGATCAAGGCAACTTTACTGTTAGAGCAAACAGAGGAGCTAAACTGAGTCACGTTGCAACTTCCCCCTTTCACAGCTGCCACCAAACGGCTGAATGAGATATGGACTTTCATTGAGAAAAAAAGCCACACACACACACACAAAGCACTGTGGAGCTATTATGAGAGCAGACTGTGAAGTGAGAATCAGAACCGTCTGTGAGGGAACGTCAGGGTTAGCAAGATTAGTTCTGCTTTAAAAGAAGGAGTGTCTTTGAACGGGCCTCTCTCAGAATTGAGATTTCATGTTGGGTTATCCAGTTATCTTTCCACGGAGAGGCTCACAAATCCTTGCGTCAAAGTTTTTCTCTAATGACAATGAGGCCTTCCATGCCAGCCAGTCAAAGCTCCGACACTTGAGGCGTTGAACAGATAAAAGCAGCCTTACCCCAATGCTGCTGTTTGTGCATGTGTCCTGTGATAACACGTCAGAGCCTGAAACCCTGGGAAAACGTGGAGCAGCGTGAAATCACCTTGATCCAAAGATTCCTGCTGCATACCAGTCCGCTGAACCCACCAGAGCACAGGGGCCCACAGATAAGCAGGCTGCCAATGATCAAGAGAAACAGACAAAGAAAGAGGGATGGCAGTCTTGATCTGTAATCCAGGAGTTTGGTTTGCAGCTTAAAATCATGTAATGCATTTCCTGTGTAAGATCAAGGAAGTTGCTCCACGAGGGAGGCCGCTCTCGGATATAAACACAGGATTTACTTTGGCATGCCAGTTCCAGAGCTTGATTACAGGTTACCCATGTGCGCCGAGTCAAGCTGGCTGTTTGGGTTTACTGACAGCAGAGAAGAGGATGCTATGGCTGGAATGCAGTGGTGTGAACAGTGGTGAGCGCTCCTCCCAGAGCTAACCGATAGCTGGTGTTGCTCCGACGGAGATAAAGCTGCTTTTTTTTCTGTCACATGCTTGCATTCTGGGAGCTTGCAACACCGTGGAAGTGGGCCAAACACTCGTGAACCGAAAAAGAAGGCAACTCAAATGTTGACTTGTGTGTTCTTGCGCTTTCATATGCTATTCTGGTCATGCTATCAGCGGCATGGGGCAGGTTTTTATCACACATCAAAGGTCTGTTATCACTGCGGAGCGGCTTTCCAGGAGATTCCAGCTAGGCGTGTTGAAGCTGCTCCCAACAACTGCTTTGGTTCTTAATTATATTTTTCTGGATGCATAAATCCACAGAGTAACTCCCACCATGAATCCATCCGTCAGATGTGATTGGAATCTGCGGTACAAGCAGCTAATTTGCGCTCAACTGCGAAGGCAAGATTAGAAAACAAACGGAGTGAGCGCAGGAAGAGGAGGGTGTTTCCCCCGCTGCGTCTTTGGAATGTTTTGGCTAAACTGAAAGCCATCATTCAAACCCAAATGCCAACATTTGAGGAGACAATGAAGAGATAGATAGCAACATCCGGGCCTGGTTCGGGCCCCGAGCACAAAAAGGGTTTCTTTTCCTCGGTCACTGCAGAATTTACCCCCCTCCTGTTTTACGTCTGCGCACGAGTCTGACGTCCGGTGATCGCATCCCCCGATGCGACCAGAACCCCGGAGAACATTACCCCATTCTCCACCATGAAGTCAGGAGAGACAGCAGACGAAGAGCGGAGATAATGAGCGTGAATTTAAAACAAAGGAGGGTCTATAAGGTGCTGGAACAAGAGACTGTAAAATGCTCACCACTTGGTTTATGGCCCTAACATCTCCTTCCATGAACTGCATCAAAAATGTTCTGATTCTTTACGTCGTCAACAAGTTAAGTTCATTAAACGCCACAAAGAACCAGGCTGACAATGCCTGACGGGTGCTTTGTCCTGATGTTGTTCCTGTCAAGGAAATCGTACTTCTTGTTGGGATTTCCTTAAATCTATTTGTGGCAGGACTGTACCGCAGCTCTGGAAACTTTGCAAAACCACTTCTTTTCTTTTTTTTTTTAGAACCTTAAAGAGGCAGTATTATGCATTTTCCAACCATGTAGTCCCGTTTTGTAGCACAATCAAGAAACTAAGTTACCTTCAGTTGTTATAAAAGTGCTGCATATATCAAATATGACTTAAAAGAAATTTGATTTGAAATTCGGTCCCTGTCTCTTTAAAAACTCCTGCTCTTTCTAAAACTCCGCCTTCAGGAAGTCATCACAACAGGATTCCTCTTTTAACAATGTTTTTACCAGCGTTTCACCGAGAAGTAGCTCCTGTAATGAGCTCTGCAGATGTGCAGTTTCACCAGGTGTTTGCTAATTGCTGCTGGCTAGTCTGAAGGAGCTGAAGAGGAGAAGCTGCATCTCGTAGGCGGAGCTAGGCCACCCAGGCGTTTTGCCCAGGTGAATGGTTGCCATGGAGATTAAAGTATTTCTCAAACAGGCACGAACACTCCTGGTTTGTTTTTAAAGAGTGAAACATAACATGATGCAAAGCTAAAAAAAAAAGTCAATTTTACATAATACTGAACCTTTATAGTAAAAACATTTCTTAGCAAAACAAAACAAAAAAAATATTCTTAGATATTTGTGTCTTGAAATTACCAGACAAAAACCCTTAGGTCTCAGTGTGGATTGTGGGAAAAATATTTATTGCAATTAGGAGTGAGCGATACAGACTTAAAGTTTTATCACAATATTCTATGATAACAACTATTTATTACTTCTTTGTCATGTAACTCTATGGTGCAATTATGTTCCACCAACACAAATACCGCTCTTGAAAAACATTATTTGTAACGCGCTTCTTTAGGACACCAGTCACATGAAGAAGTGACTGGTGTCAATATTTTATAATTTATTGAACAAACAGTGATGAAAATAACTAATAATCTTGAGAATACAGACAGGTTTTACGGTTTTAAAATCATAATTTGGAATTCATCATGACAATAAATAGAAATCCATTAAAAGATCATATTAATAGATGATACACAATATTATTACTCACCCCTACTTGCAATTAACTTTCTGATGCTTTTAATCAATTTGCAAAGATTTGTTTTATTCCTGATCTTTTCCCAATATCACAATAAGGAATTTATTAATCGCAGGATAACTTAAACTGAGCTAAATAATTTCTATTCTGATGATTAGAAAATTTTTGAAAGGCAATTCTAATCTATTTTATTTATGATTCTGGTTGTGTTATATTTATTTATTTTTTTGTTTGTTGTATTTTATTTTGGATATTTAAAATATGTAATGTTGGACATTTTTTCTCTCTGAAAGAGAAGGAACTTGCATTATTATGCCATTATCAATATTTTACTTGAAAATGGTCTCAAAACAATGTTATTGTTTATCCTAAAACTTAGCAGGATGATTTGTGATCCACCATAATTTTTCATTATGACAGGTCAATGCAAACATAAGTTAAATAGTGACTCATTGTATTTTCCTTGAGTGGATGAATGCATGATTGGAAATCATGCATTCATCCACTCATAAAATGGCTTTGACTTTGACCTACAATAGGTCAAAACATTGAATTGTTCCTACACCATATTCCACTAAAACATTGAAACATTTGGCTGTAGTGATCTTTGTTACATTTGGAGGAAAATGAGGACAGAAAAGAAAAACCTTCCCTACTGTGAGGCATGGCGGTGGCAGCATCATGTTGCATGGATGTTTTGATGCTGATCCTTGAAAAAGAGATGGCATCAAGAGGAAAGAACATTATGTGAAACTAATGAAGAAGTATCTCAAGTTATAAGCCAGAAAGTTGAGGTTTGGGCACCAACAGGTGTTTGAGATGCATCTACTTTTCTTGCTCAGCTCCTTCAGACTAGCCAGCAGCAATTAGCAAACACCTGGTGCTGCTTCTCAGTGCAACGCTGGTATAAACGTTGTTGAAGGGTTAATAGAGGAGTGATGTTGTGATGACTTCCTGAAGGGAGTTTCAGAAAGAGGAAGAATTTCTTAAAGAGACAGAGGCCCAATTTCAAGGCGTTAAATTACAAAGTCGAATGTCTTTTAAGCCATATTTGATATATGTAGCTTTTTTATAACTACTTGATTCTGCTATAAAATGGCACTAAATGAATAGTAAAATACATAATACTGCCCCTTTAACTTGTTATGAATAATTTTTTATGAGTAACAGGATTTAGTTTGTATATATATATATATATATTATGACACTAGCTTGGAGCTCTTCGGGGCCCCCTGGTGGTGTGGGGGCCCTAAGCAGTTGCCTTGGGAGGAATGGGTCAAAACTCCAGCAAACTACTGAGAGAACCCTGAGGAAACCCAAACTGCTTGTTTGAGTCAATTTACATTGTGAAACTTCCCCTAATATTAAGGAATAATGTACATTTTGAGCTGTTGAAAGTAAAAAATGTCTCACTTCTTAACCTGGCATTTAGAAAAGAGAAATTTTTAAATGTTTAGTCCCATTTACTGTTAGACAGTGGAAAAAAAGCAGGTTATGTGTCTTATATTTCAACTATATGCAAAAATTCAACCCAAAGTTCTCAAAGGACACATATTTCAGTGAGGAGCACAGAAGGGACTCTGCACAAAGCCTGGGTTAACTCATAAGTGACAAGTAGCAGCTTGAAGACACTCCAATTCACACTGAACTATAAAGTAACTCTGATACCTGGATAAGAAGATACTTTTCCAGTTTCTCTGGACGCCTGAGCATCCATGGAAAACACAGACTTGTGTTTCCAAGAAAGACAGAGCGGCATTCTTGATGTGAGCATACAGCTTGGTTTTTGTTATATAACTCTGCTGAGGGGGGGCACTTGTCCTGTTCCAACAGTTGACTCTGAAGTTCCCCCAGCTTTCCTCCTCATTTGCTACACAACACACATGTCTCAGGGCGGTGCTGAAACCCGGGCGGGGGGGGGAATGAAGTGGACCAAGGCCAAAAGGCAGTGGCTGCCTGTCACAAGCGAACAAGTGTGTGTAGTCAGAGATTATGGAGGGAAGGACACAAACAAAAAAAAATCCGGCAGAGGAGCTCCAGCGGCAGCTGTGTCTCCGAGTGCAAAGGATGCTGGACAACTGGAGAGCTACGATTGGCTGGTGAGATAAAGTGGGCGTGTCCTGGCATGGACCAGCTTCCTCTTTGTGATCCTCAATGAGAAGAGTGACAATTCATCAGAGACAGGATGTCCAATAGGAAGACGGATCCCAGCGGTGGACAGAGAGCCTTGCAGCTGGCCACTCAATGACCTTGGTCGAACAAAAGTGAAGCCTCTCTTTCTCTTCATGTCTTGCTCTCAAACAATCTGTAAGGCCTGCAGAAAAACGAGGGATTAACCAGCAACAGACGACTGAGAAGTTTCCAGTAAGTCATTTTGTGTAAGTTTATTTTAAGCATATGGGCCTCCCAGCTCCACAAATAACATCGCTTTCTTCGTCCATTCATTTCCCCCCTCGGCTCTGCAACATTTTCACTCCTACACACTTACATTTCCCTCCTGAGAAACGAGAGGAAATGAGGGGCCTCGAAAAGTTAAGGAAAGCCCTTTGAAAGTGGTGCTAGCGAGGTCTTATAAACGAGTAGCAGGGAGGGTTTCAGGACTGTCTGGGGGCTTGCCTGGTGTTTTCCTATGTGTGATGCATGCTAACCTTGGGCCCCTTTTGACTATGACAGTGGCATAAAGAGGCCTCTGTAAGTCTGACTTAGCTGGCCTCACCTCTTTGGTCTGATTGCCTAATTGAATTCAGAAGAAATTCCTCAAAACATTTGGACAGAAAATGACAACAGCTTATTCAATTTTCAACAGACTACAAAGAGAATAGTGAGTGAATTGAAGAACCTAAAAGCTTCATAGCATTGTATGATTTAAACGAGCACCACCACTTAAACCACAGGGCAATTGTCTGGCGGATCTCAGGCCTGCATTCAGCTAACCGCAACTGGTAGCAATGTAAACCCAACAAATAAACAGTTTGGCGATGGCGAAATCCAATATTTCCCTCTTGCATGTTGTGTAAGTCAACATTCCAGAGAACCCTAGAATAAAAGAATGAAGACAAACAGCGGCATACCAGGCCTATCTGCAGGAAATGCCATGATATGAGTTAGCATGGTGATGGCGTAGTCAAGGGTGGGTGACAGCGGCGTTCTCCTGCAGTCCCCTGACGTCCGGCGGGGCTTTGATCATGCACTGGGTGGGGGGTCCCACAGAACGCCAACAAAAGGGTCCAGTGGCGCATAGGAGTCCATCAGTCCACCGATATGCACGCCATCATGCAGACCATCAGCAATGGTCCACATTGGGTGTTCCCATCTCATATAGTGGAAGGAAAGTTCACATACCACTGGATCTGTCTCATCTGACTGTAATAGTGGACTATTTTCCACAACTCACACAAAAATACTGTGATGTAGTATTTTTTACCAATGGCCATATAATTGCGTAATATGTAATTACAAAAATAAAATTGTTTTGGGGATAGGATGAGGTGGTTTTTCGACTAAATCGAAATTAGCGTATTTCGCAAAACTGCCATGGAAACACTTTTTCCCGCCCACATCAGCGTATCTCAAAGGTTAGCTTTAGAAAATGCTGAAAAACATTAAATGTAATCTTAACCCTTAATATCCCAAATTTAAACTCTTTTTTTGATATTTTAATTGTACAAAGTTCTTTAAATGTCCTGTGAGTGAGTATATTTGCCCATTTATCCATAACGACTGGAACTTGTGATAGCTAGCAGTTATTTTTACCCTCTATTAAAAGGGTGCCCCTCAGATTAATTTCACTCTCCGCTACGCCAGGTGTGAAATTACCGTAATAACCCGATATTGGATGGAAAGCGCAACGTCTCCCCTTTCAAAAACAGTTGGACTTTTTCAGATTGCGCAAAGTGCGGTGGAGTTACGTTGGCTAGTTTGTCTGGATTGTTTAATACTTAGAAGAGGGTTAACTGTTAGAAAGTTTTAAATTTCATGCTTTAGCAGGTAACCAAAGAGTACTTTAGCATTAGGAGAAGATCTAATAAACATTATCACAAATAATAGGAGGTTATATGTTTGTGAAGTATTTACAGGTGTATGGAGGCAGATTATGTTATCCACACACTGAGTTTGAGCATTGAGTAACTCAAACTAACAAAGGAATTTGCATTTCCCTCAACATGACAAATAGTATCTTCAGACTTTTTATTAAATTTATCAGTGTACGGTGAGTTATTTGAGGTACTTTCTTGCATCTTTCTCTTTCTAAACATTGCTTTGGGTGCAGTCCTTTACAAGTCAAAGGTTCAAAATCCAGTTCTGCCGGCTGAACGTTAATTTAGACACCAAAAGTAAGCAAAAAAATACTTCCACCCTAGATAAAGCTTGTTGAAACCAAAATCTAAAGTTTAGTCCAAATCAAATAACAAGCTACAAGAGGAGGATCAGACTGATCATGATACAACATGCTATAACTAGAAAAACAAAACAATTTCACACCCCTGGAAACAGGATATTCGATTCAACTAAACATTCCCACAAGGACTGCCCTGTTTAGCAGCTGATCAGACTCGTTAATAATAGCTACCGCCCCAAATAAAATCCTTTCCTGAAGAGAAACTCTTTAGTGCTTCCCACCGAAAGTCTGGGAGGAACAGAGTTAATCCTAGAGGCTGTTCAAATGTCAGCCGACAGACCACGCTGGGAAAGAAGGAGTTTCCCAGTGCTCTGCGACCTGATGCTGCAGTGGTCTGCTTGATCCTAGGCCACCGCTTCCCAGGACCAAGACCTCGTCCCAAGGGAGCGCCGCTCAACTTGTATCACTTTGCAACTGCAACACCGACCTAAAAATTGTTTTTTACAACAACAACAAAAATATGCTCATGCAGCAGTGTACAAAGAGATTTAACCTGAAGTCAAAAATGTAGGTCAATTTTAAATTTATTTCAACAAATGATGGAATTATTCATTTCAGATGATGGAAAAACAACTTGCTGACATAAACTGTTTTGAAGTAGGGGTGGACAATAAATCTATAATAATAATAAATAGATAATATGTCTGATAGAATATTCAATATTAAATGTGTATAAAGTTCCCTGAATTTCGATCTAGAAACACAAAGGATTCTGGGAGATGTAGGCAGAGGAGAGACTTTAGCCGCTCAACCTCTTATGGTGATCTAAGCAAAGTTAGTGGAATCAACTAACTCACTCACTCACTCTTTGGTTACCTAGCAACTCACTCACTCTTTGGTTACCTAGCAACAACCTGTTGAGTAACTTACGCAGCAGCGCTTTAATGTTTTGCCACTTTGCCTCATAACTGCTTAAAAAAAACATCAGCATGGAGGGAAAACTAGATAAAACATCAAAGGTCGCACCGCCAGTTTAGTAGTATTTCAGATATTTAAAATAAAAAGCTAATCGATAGTTATGGATATCGACTGATGATACTCTTCAGATATTAAGGTGAACACTGTGCAGAATTTAACATTTCTGAGAAACCGCTCTATATTTCAGGTATCAAACATATCTTAATATACCATCTTTTGCTACACTTCCATTTAGGGCTAAACTATATGACTGACAAAAATTTCAGAATATACGTGTTTCCTTTCAGCCGACGGCGACAATCAATGGTCTGTTTTTTGTTTTAAACATTTAAAATAAATCCAAACTTATGATATGACCACTTTTGTTTTTATCTAAAGTTTTCTGTCAAGTTGTTTTACTAATTTTCTCCTTTTGCTCCTCAAAATTACTCAACAGGTTGTTGCTAGGCAACCAAAGAGTGAGTGAGTTGCTAGGTAACCAAAGAGTGAGTGAGTGAGTTGATTCCACTAACTTTGCTTAGCAAGCCATGAGAGGTTGAAGGCTAAATTGAAGTGAAATTATTGCATATTCTATCAGATGGGTTACCTATTGATACTGATCATATGTTTATCACAATATATTATTGATTTATTGATCAGCCCTACTTCCAATATTGTCACTATTGAACTTATTATATTCTGAAATTGGCTGATCTCCAGACAACTTATGTTGGATTTGTTTTAAAACCTCATGTGATGCCCGGTAACAGGAAATAGCAGGGAATATGTCATGTTTGGAGCCTTGGCCAGAGCTCAAGCCCTTGGTAAGGATTCCCACTGTCAGTGAGGAAATGAAAGCGCAGGGAGGCTATCTTTATGGTTTAGCCTTTGAAGACATAAATACTCAGAGAGAGGGACATGACTTCCAATCAGACTGCAGAAAAACTGCTGACTTGGCAAAGAATGAATTGCATAAGACGAAAATGTCTTACGGAACGGCATCACAAGCTGAACAAAAATGCTGCCAGAAGGACACAATGCAGCTCTGGATACATTTTCCCACCCTGTTTCTAAAAGACTAAACCAAACAAACAAACAAACAAACACAAAACGTTCATGAGGAATCTGTAAAATGTGCAGCGTGGGAGGCGAGGTCTTACACATGTAGCTGTCTCTTAGACAAGCTGCCAGGTCTTTCAAGGTGTGTCGGTTCTCTTCACCATTTACAGTTGTACATATATTTGCAGTGGAGGGGGCTGTGCATGTTTGCAGATCTTCTCTAGTTTCAGTTTAGTGCTCATACAGTTATAAGTTTTCAAGCATCCATCATCTTAAAGGTGAGATAGTATACTTCCTTGAACATGTAAGGATCAGTCTGTAAGCTATGCAAAACATGTTCATTACATTTTGTGCCCAAAATCAATGTTATAAATTAGATTTTAGTTTGCCCAGTTCTGCCCCTTTGAGCTCCTTTCAGAGTGAGCAGTTAAAGGGCCTCCTGTAACTTTAAATCCAGGTAAGTTGCTATAACTCAACGTTTACACTCGCACATGAAAATGGCTGCAAACAGATAAGTAATTACACAACTGTACGTCTTCGAAAAGCAGAAGTAGAGCCTCCTGCACAACCAGCAAGAATGTAGCAAGTGGTTTCTGGATGATAAATGGTTTCAACAATAAAACACTTGCCTTTTCCAGCAGCCATTGTACAGAGCATGCAGCAGTAAAAACAGCTGGAGCTCAGCTTAGGTTGCTAGGTAACGGGCATTATCTGTTGATTTGTAACAATTGGAAGGCACAAAAAATTATAATTAACTTATTACAAAAAAAAACCAGATGGGTGTTTTTTTGTAAGGCTGTTTTTAAAAACAATTGAGACCAAAACGGAAAACATGCAAAATATTAGTTTAAATTTAAATATAGCAGAATCTGCCTTAGAGGACCAAACCAGGGTCTAAAAAAACTGGCCCAATAGTCTGTTCACACACACATCCACGAGTCTGTTAGCACAACATCAATAAGAAGAGATGACACAATGACCTGAGAACAGCCATTTTTCTGGGAAGGGTCACAAGAGCTTTTCCAAACTATGTGAATTCCATCATTCTACAGTAAGAACAATCAATCAAAAGTGGAAAACATTTAAAGCAGTTAGGAATATGTCCCAGCACATTTACCCCAAGGTCAGACTATGTAGTCTCAAAGAGCTGCATTTCAGACTGTACACGCCTCAGCAAGCATGCCAAGTGTTAAAACTCATGGAAACAGAATTAGATATAGACTGAACAGGTCTGGCTGGTTTGAAAAGCCTCTTTCCTTTAAAAGAAAAAAAAAAAACATGGATCTTAAGTTTCAAATTGCATCCAGATGAACCGTAAGACATTATTTTATTTGTACAGAGAACTGGTGTTTGGTCACAATGCACAATGCCATGTTTGGAGAACAGCACAAACTCTAGACAACAACTTTTAGGTCTATAGCCTTACACCTGATAGTCTGGTAGACTCGGTTCAACCGGGGACCAAAGTTACAACAATTGCTACATTTTCACCTGGTGTTGACAACCAAAAAGATGACAACAGAAGGCCAAACACAACAGTCAAGCAAGGTGATGAAGTGGTGATGATTGGGGATTGTTTTGCAACTCTTTGCAGTCATCAAGTCAACCATGACATGAAACAAAATGGAGGAAACGCGACTGCCAGGTTTTCCTCTAGTTTACTTGCCCCCCACCAGGCTTATAAGTTTAAGTGAAAGTGATAGAGAAGACAGGCTAAAGAGTCTCTTTGGTGAAACAAATGGAAGCACAATGGAAACATAGTATGGTCAGTATGTGTACACATAGGGAGACTGAGATCAGGTGTCTATTTTTTTAATTTACAGGAACTCAGTAACTCACTTCCTGTCTTTACTGATCTACATGCTTCAGCAAATAAAGTAACAAGTCATCGACACAAGGTCAAAAAAAAATCTTGAAGACTTTATTTGGGATTAAATAACAGAAATAACAATTTATTTTTTATCTATGCTTGTCTTTTTAAAGACTTTATATTTGGTCTTCAAGTATTGTTAATAACACATAGTTTTCACATTTTCTGTAAACGAACAGTTTTTCGCTCAAAAATACGGTGGGTCACTGGATGCTTTCTGCACAGGAGTCGGTCCAAACGCTTCTAGAAGGTGAGAGAGTTGCAAAAAGTTATAGAAGTTTATGAATTACATTTAGTTTTTCCACAAGCACCCTTTAATTTTTGATTGTTTGTGTTTAATAAATTAAGACTGTGTACTGTTTTGCGGTTTTCAGATCATGTTAATAATCCTCTAACGTAAAAACCTCCAAACTGAAAGAGAGACTACTTTCTGTTAACGATGGCGGTTATAGATTGCATGTCAGCTAATGTAGATTTCCGTGTAAAAAAGAATGAGGCAATCTTTTTTTTTTTGGCATGTACACAGAACATAGAAGTGAACTAACAAGGCTGCAGCAGCTGATGCATGGGTCTATTGCGGTTCAACAGAGAGGAACAACAAAAGGGTATCAATGGCCGACAACAGCTGGGTCTGCTTCCTCCAGAGAGCAGCGTTTGATGGATGGGGAACATGATACAGTCTCCTCCACTGTGCAGCCACACAACAGCCTTCAAGACATTTGATATTTCACCACCAAGTCTGGACTAATCATCTTGACACGACACACGGAAATGTCCATAGTTGAAGTACAACAGAAGAGTCGAGCTGCTCTTGTCCAAGTTGTGACATGTGGTGGTTTCACGTCGAACAGATAAGAAACACAGATACATGACATTCAGCTGGTTGAAGGGAGGATACACAAGAAAGGGAAAATGATAGCACATTCTCTTATGCTATAATCATTTCCTCCCCGAGGCACAGTTTCTGCTTCGATAGCTAACTTTCCAGCTGAGGGGCAAGAGAGGATGTGCAGCAAAATGTGCACCAGTAGAAACAAAAGCTGAAAAAGTATGCGACCTGATAACTTACACCATTGATATATCTTTAAGTAAAACAGGCCAATTTGAGTGGAATAACAACTGAGCTCTTTGTCCTCAGATGAGCTGGGACAGGAAGTGAAAAAGCTGAGACATTATTATGATTGCAAATGTTTTCACACATGAAAATCTAGCATTGCAAGTCTGCAGGCCTTACATGCCTCTTAAAGGTTTATAGTTAGGTTCTGCTAAAAAGTTAGAAAGATCTAATATGTTGAATGAAAATATTAAATGAAATCAAGCTTGATGATTTTAATTTTTGAGGGCAATTTTGTTTACAAATCCTTTACTGTCCATTTTATTTGTTGCTTCAGTTGTTTTGTTTTACTATTTTGGATCTTTCAAATGTCTTCCAAATGTTACATTTAACATTTGACCAAATGTTAAATGTAATCAAACATCTAACATTTGGTCAAGTTCTCAAGTCTCAAAACTTGACTATTTTCAAGTTTTGAGACTTGATAATGGCCTCAAAACAATAATATTATAATAATAATATTATGATTTAGCGCAATAACGGCTGGGAGAATTGATTGTTCAGTAAAATTTGTTAGTTCAGAGTGAATGGCCCAAAGCCGCCATTTTGTTTCACAAGAATGTTTTTATTTACAGCTTCTATTTATTTGGACTTTGAGTTCAGGTCAACCCTACAACGGATTATTAGGTTCAGGCTGCGATTGTTTTTTAAATTACGAGAATAAAGTCATATGAAACACTCGTAATATTACGAGAATATTGTGAGACATGAAAAATAAAAAAATGTTCAACGTGTTGTAAAGCTTTTCTTTACAACAAGTAAAGAAATACTTTATCTTTTAACAGATCAACATCAAATTATCATCAGTAGCAGAATTTTGAAACGATTGTGCCGACAACTGTTTATTTCAAAGAAAACCGCAGAGACTGAGCTGAATACATCAGACCTTTGTAAAGCTTTTTTCTCATTAAAATTTAATTCAGGATGTTATTCTGGTAAAATTATAATCTTATTATTATTGTCAAAAACATGTTTAGTAGCCTTTATACTCTTTTATTCAACTCACAGAAGGTGAGAAGATGATCTAAACAAAAGACGCTTTTTGAAGATATTTTATGTGTTTACTTTCTTTTTTAGAAAATAAAGCAAGAACAAAACCCTATTAAAATCAGATCTGGTTTGAAAAAAGAGATTTTATTTTGAAGCCATATCGCTAAGTCCTATTAATAACATTTTTTTTTTTAATATAGACGCATATTTCTATTTCTGGTGGTGTAAATATGCTGATGTGAAATGGGCCTCAACTTGGACTTGCCCTTCAAAGACGTGATGTTGACTAATAAGAGGTCACACACTTGGACCTTGTCACTAAAATACTTCACATTTGGCTTTTAAGAAATGTCTTCTGAAACTCACAGTGCGATAAAAAGCAAAACATCCTGAAA
This sequence comes from Gambusia affinis, assembly GCF_019740435.1. Taxonomy (NCBI): domain Eukaryota; kingdom Metazoa; phylum Chordata; class Actinopteri; order Cyprinodontiformes; family Poeciliidae; genus Gambusia; species Gambusia affinis. Next base: position 13,863,179 of record NC_057890.1, read on the forward strand.
GAAATACTTTCCCATGTCTCTTGACCTCCTCCAACAATGCAAAGCAGGTAGATGAAGGGTTTCTGTATGTAATTTAACAAACATGCATATCAGAGAAATCCATCCAAAGCCAACAAGTTTCATTTAAAGTCCTAATTATGGTGTTTGCTTCAGGATATTTACTGTTTCCGCATACCTTTCATGTCTACAAATATCCTTGTAGCCACAGTGTCGTTACAAACTGGTTTTTAACCTGATATTTTGGCAATAGAGTTCTGCATGCCCCTTTGTTCTTTTAGGAAGAGGAAACGGCCATATTTGGGAAAAGTGGGCGGAGCAACAGACAGATATTTGACACCTGAGAACAAACAGAAGGACAATTATACTTAATGATGTTGGTCCTAACATAACTGCAAGCACATTGCTACAGAGAAGCATAGGTAACAGGATATTCAGGATATGATGGTGGGGTTTGTTTTGTCAATGAGTTTTGTATTTATTTTTGTATCTTCTGACTAAACATACAGCCAGAGATAACATAGGATAATTTAGATTAAAGCAAAGGTGCGTGCTGTAATGGCCTAGACAAAGTTTTAATGAAAATTACAATTCAATCGCTTGAATGTGAGCTACTTTGAAGTAAGTAGGTTTATTTCTAAACCACTTTTTCACAAAGCGCCAATAAAAATCAACCTTAACAATACAGAGCATAAAACAAACATAAGAAACGCTGTAAAATCATGATATGAAGAACAATGGGGAAAATAGTTTAACTCAAGAGTTTCAGCAGCAACTTCAGCACTCAATGTTTCACAAACACGTAAATCTCTTTTAACCTCAAAGGAAAAAATATCTAATAAATCAATTTGCTAAAGTTTCTGGCATTTAGCAAATAGAAATAATTTTATTAATTCTAACTAACCTAAAACAGTAGAAGTTTTGTCCAATTCAACTTCAGACTTTGAGAAAGAAAAAGGTGTTTGTGTTTTCATATGGCGTATGTAAACTTCTGGTTTCAACTGGATTTTCCACAGATTAACTGGAATTAAGAAACAGTTGTGAATAGTTGGGATCCAAAATTTTTAACTGCAGATAGGCAGAGGTCCACTGTATCAATAGGACTCTTTCATAAACATACGTCATTAACATTTTGAATAAAATGGGCTGCTGTGATTGGCCAATTATTAGCTTTGATCCACCATTTTTGTAACATTTCTCATGTGTTCCTCTTGTCTAATTTTAAGTCACGAGACAGAAGCAAATGTTGTAACATTTTGTTCTAATTGATATACTGTAATCCATATTATGAAATAAATTTCACACACACACACACGCACACACACGCACACACACGCCCACACACACAAAAACAATCTCATTCAAAAAAATAGAGAAGTGAGCTCCATCCGTTTTCAGTGGAAGGAAGAAGTCAACGCTGGCCCCAAACATGAACAGACTTTCATCATCAAAGCTTCCCTCGACTGGGTTAAAAAATAAACGCAGCTGCAGATTTGGAATATGTCGTAAAAGAGATATTAGTTTGAGGGAAACCAGAACAAATTTGACCTTCTTTTACCAAGTTTGATAAACTTCTTCTGTTCACATTCTGGAGTAAAATGATCTATTCACCAAATGTTAGGCACCTAATCTACTACAGTCAGGTGGTATTATGATCTTTAATTATCACTTAATTAACTTTTTATCTGTAATAGCAGGAGTTTAGACAATATTCTCATGCAGACCATGCAGCCACCAGCGAATGGCGCCATGTTTGACATTAGCTGCAATTCCATCAACCATAAAATTGCATAAATTAGAATTATGAAAATAAATTCACTTAATGGAAATGCTCCAATTTAAAAAAACAAAGCAAAACAAAACACAACAACTCACGTTTTTAGATAAAAAGTTTTTGCACTCGGATAAGGAGATTTTTTAGCCGTATCAAAATTTGCACAACAGTTTGCTAACAGCAGCAACACACAGCAGGCCTCACAGCGTCAAAAGTTGAGTTTGCCATATGAAAATGTTGAATCCATCGCTCTTCTGTAAAATTGCCAACTACAATTTCCGAAAATTGCTGCATAAATACGCAGCCACTCCCAAGTACAAGGAGCTCATTGGTCCAACGCCTGAAGAAGATGGTGACGTCTCCTCTGACGAGTGCCAACGCCATGGCCGAAATATAAATGTCTAATGTAAGTGTTTACATCTGTCATCGCCATAATTTTTACTGACTTATCACACAAAAAAGCTTCTTGAATTTAATTGCATTTCTTATGTCATTGAAACACCGTAATTACAAAATTGTGTTTTTCCAACATTAGTATTAGTAAATTGTACATTTTGTGACGCTCTCTACACCCTTACCCCAGTAATGCTAAGCTTTTCCACACAAAATGCACTTAGCCTTATAAGAAACCTAGCTAGCTAGCAAGGCTATGTTAGCAGCACGTTAGCAGTAGCATCAACTGCCTCAAGTCACAGAATGCAATAAAAATATCTGTCTGTGATTCAAACGTCTGCCTGAGAGAAGAATAAAAAATGAGATAGCCAACACCAAATTTAAGACCTGTGATTAACATATTTAAGGTTAACTTACATTTTTAAATGGATCTAAGACCTGGCCTTAATTTTAGGTACATGGCTTTAAGACGTTTTAAGGATGTGGACATCCTGTAGACCAGCGGTGTTAAACTCATTTTTGTTTTGGGCCAAATTACAATCATGAATGCTATGAAAGGGGCGGTTGTGTCAGAATATATTTACAAAACTTGTTCACAAACTGTTAAAATATCAATGAATTCTTAAAATTAAATGATATTATTGAACATCTTTTCAGTCACTCCAGTATTTTGTGATTTTTTTGCAATAAAAAGTGTTTGTGCAGTGACGTGCGGTCAGGGGAGGCAGGGGAGGCAGTGCCTCACCAGCCATCATGGAAAGAAAGAAAATATATAATCATAAAGTAATTTAAATTGTTATATTCATCCGGTTGTTTGTACTAAAAAATATTTATTTTTCATGTAGCTTCACCAATTTCGATTTTTATTTGTTCAAAATCGCTGAATGTTCTTATTTTCCCATTCAAATGCTTGGAAGAGATGCCGGTGAGGCAGCAGCGAGCTCTGCCTCACCTTGGATTGCGCAACCCCTGGCTCTGCGCTGGCAGCTAAGCGGAGAGAGCATGTTGCTGTACGGCGTCAATAAAATGGTTTAAACAAATTTAATATGTGAACTTATTTCCAACAATTTAGCTTATGTATATAATGTACAGTGCTTTTTGTCACCAACTGTTTGTGTAACGTGTTTCGTGTAATGAGCGATTATAAACGGCAGAGAACAGGTTCGAGGTGAGGCAGGCAGTTCTCTTGCCTCATGGCAGGGGGCGCTCAAGATCCCAGACGTTCGTCTTGTTCACTCCTCAACTGCCGAGTAAGTGACAGCGAGCTAGGCTAAACGATTCGGGAAGCAAGTCAAGTGCAGCGATAGATTATAATAGAGATAGTGATTTTTTTCCTCTCGCTTATCCCGACTTTCGACATGGATGACTACATTACAACACCAAAAAAGTTTTCTCAAGTGGACTTTCAATCGAAGCAGGAGATAATATGTGTGTTTTGTGAGCTACAGTTTGTATGTGTAAGGATGCAGAAGTTAAACATAACCTGTAAACTGCTGTCAATCTATGCATCTATTTGCAAATCTGATTCTGATGACGTCAGTGCCTCACCAGCTATGAACCTCACCGCACGTCACTGTGTTTGTGGTAGTAATTTGGAAATATTTGCGCTTATTTATGACTGTAAATGCGACCTTTTATTACTCTCTGTATAGGTCATGGACTAAAATCTGACATCGGTTATGGTTGAGGCAGCTGTGTTGTACAAGTAAGAAAGTCTTTGACAATTTTTGAGAAAAATCTGTCATAAACTCCCAATTATTAGCTCAGAAAAGTGTGGGGATTTGTTGATTTTGTGTGAATTTCCATGATAATTCTCAAAAAACTGGAAGGACTGATTGATATAATTTGGCAGTAAACAGATAAGAGCTGTATTAATTGGATTGATAACATAATATTTAAGCACAGTTAGTGTTTAGTCTAGAATCTAGAGGGCCACATAAAAACCTACTGTGGGCCAGATTTGGCCCACGGACCTTGAGTTTGACACATGTGCTGTAGAGGTTTCTTTTGGAGAGCTAAAGTCATCAATACAACAATGACCTAAAAAATAACAGTAAATCTACAAGAGAATACCTGAAAAAGAAAATAATCCATGTGTTACATTGGTCCAGTGAAAGTTCACACCTCATCTTGATTTTGTGTCAAAACAAATACCCTCAAACCACAACAAACAAAAACAATGATACAACAGTGGACTAGAGCTCCTCCACAGCGATGTGAGAGTCATACAGAAAACCACTACTGAGAGTTTGTGCTGCTGAAAGACATTTCTGCGACACGTTGTCGACCTTCAAGACTCATCTCTTGGCCAAAACCTACGCGACCCTTAGCTGTCCAGGTTCTCCCGGGTGCAGATTGATTTGCACTGGAGGTCGTTTCTCGTATTTCTGACGCTGTGCCCACATAGAAACAGAAAACCACAACAGGCTCTTGCAAGTTGTCTGCTGCATGAAGACCAAAACCTCAGACGCTTATGATGCGCTTTGTATTGTTAAGTGGAGCTTTAAATACAACTTGATTCTATTTAAAGTGGAAAAAATTAAGACATTCTGTAATATTGTATTTTTCCTTTACTTATTTGGATTTATATTTAAATATCTAATGTAAATTTGTCTAAAGTTCATAATGTATAGTTTGGAACTTATGAGTCTGGTAAAGGATTTAAGGAGGTCTTAAATAATTTAGAGAGTAGCCAATCAACTGTACAGAAAATAAAAAGCGAGGGACTTTTAAGAAATAGTCAAGATTCCCAGGTTTGGCCATCCAAGTAACTTTACCCTGAGAGCAGCCTGCAAGAAGCTAGATGAAGCCTTCAGAAACCCTAAAATATCTTAATGGGACCTAAACTCTTGTTGTTAATGTTTACAATCAAAAAGAGACTGCGCCGGTTTAACTTTCAATGGAGGTGTATAAAGAAGTAAAATTTGTTATTTAGAATAAACAAGAATCCAGGATAAAGTTTGTCCGAGAGATATTGTGGACAAAAAGTATGATTTTTGAAACGATATTTTTTGGACAGATAAGTCTAAAATGTAATTGTGGAGCCCCCTCATTCACAAGATGGGGCCGAATGTTTGCTCTTACATTTTGGGCTAATGCTAATGGGTCGGTTTGTATCAGTTTTGACGGAAATGAGAGTCTGAGTAATTAATTTTTTAGTATTGATTAAATCAGAATTTTGATTATTTTAATAACTAATTAGAATACAGTTTAATGTCTTGAGTTAAACAAGATAATTTTTTATGTTTACCTGAACATCAGAGATAATTTAAAGGTGACTTATTGTGCTTCCTTGAACAGGTTAGGATTGGTTTACGGTATTTACAAAACATGTTCATTACATATTTTGCACATAACCATTCTCAGATAATGAGATTTCACTTTGCTTCATTCTGCTTGTTTTGAACTCCTTTCAGAATGAGCTGTTTTGGGGGACTTTTAATTTAAAAACTGCTGCTCATAAACTCCCATTTAAAGCTTCCTGAAGTATATCTTTTTAGAAACTGAGTAAAGACGCAAAAGCAGAAGAAGAAGAAGAAGAAGAAAGTCCTTTGCAATAAACAAGAATGCAGCAACTGGTTTCTGGATGGTAAGCCAACAACAAAACATTCGTCTTTTCTCATTATATAGCAGCAAAACCAGCTTACTGAACATGCTGGAGTTCCGCTTGGGTTGCTAGGTAACGGCGCAGGGCTCGACTAGGGTTGCTAGGAAACTTGGCACAGCCTGCCAATTCTGACTTAATTATTTATTTTTTTTCCCCCACCAGGGGGTCTTTTTGTGGGCTCTAGTGTCCCTTATATGACAGTAGGCTGACAGGAAGGGGGAAGGAGAGAGGGGGAGACATGCGGCAAACGTCGGCCGGGTCCGGGAATCGAACCTGCGACTGCCACGTCGAGGTCTGGAGGCCTCCAAATGTGGGTCGCGCTATCCCCTACACCACCACAACACGCCCAATTCTGACTTAATATTTGGAAGGTTTTTGAAACTGCTTGTTTTATAGGCACAAAAAAGCATTAACATTACCAAAAAACGGCTGGATGTTTTCTAATTTTAAGCGCTTGGACTTTTTAGAAGCAGATGAGACCTAAATGGAAGTATAAAAATGTTCAAAATGTGAATTCTGTAAGTCTAAAATTAAACAAAAATATCTCTTAGTAAAGAATTTTAACATCATTGTATATACATTTAAGTAGAATAAGTCATGTAAAGGTAAAATCTTTGACTCTTTGCCTTCAAATAATCTTTTTGCCTCATCATGACATCAATCACAACACCACCTACACAGAGTAACTGCAGTACATAACTTCACGACTCAGTGCAGGACCTGACAGAGCACTGAGAGCGAAAGCATTCAAAGTCTCCAACGGAGTGGCTTGTCTGACGTGTTTCTCTTTTTTTTTTTCTGTTTCTTGCTCAGTCAGTTGTTTCCACCCACAGATGCTGAGTTGCATCTTGGGCCCGACAGGAACTCCGATGTTCTCACCACCTACAGAATCGACATTTGACAACTGTGAGACATTTCACAACTGACGTTCACTTCTCTGTCGCTCATGTGGGTAAACAGCAATGGACAACAGACGGGTGGACGGGCACGTGGCAGCATGCAGAGCGCTGCACCCTATTTTCACAAAGCCAGAACGCATGCTTTCCCACACTGGCTGCAACAACAATGAAGGAAAAAAAGACGTTCTGGCTATGTAATCAGAAGATCAGCGGACTCTGTTTTGTGTACAATCTTCGCATAGCAGGAAACATGATGGCATGACTGAGCAAGCTCAATAAAAGATAACGACTGCGCTTTATTAGAGCGGGCGTATCAAACAACCCAGACATGTCTGGTGTGATGTGTGAGGGTCTGGCCATGGTATTACAGATCCACTGAAACCAACTAGGTTTATCTTTTTTGGCTTATATATGCAAATACCTACAAAATTATTAAGTTTCCTTGATCTTTTTCACAACTTGCTATGTAAAAACAGAAACTTTCCATTCATTTTATTTGGATTATACAAGACAAACCAACACAAAGTAGTGCAAAAATTTGAGGTGGAAGTAAACAGATAGGGTCTGCGTTTGTATTCACCTCTTCTTAATCTCAGTTTTTTAGTATCTTATCTTCCTGTAATTTAAATATGGTTTAAGTCAGGAAATAGTCTGCTTACGGCTGTGCTAACAGCTATTTATTATCCATTAAATTCTTAAACATCGTCTCAACAGCCCATTGTCCTCCTGTCATAGATGCAACCCTTCTACAACACTGCTGAGGTACTGTAATTTCCGGACTATAGAGCGCACCTGATTATAAGCCGCACCCCCCTACATTTTAAAAGGAAACACATTTTGTACATACATAACCGCACCGGTGTATAAGCCGCATATGCCTACATTGAAACATGAGATATTTACAAAGACAGACGGTACACAGAAAGTGTATTTAAAGTTTTAACAATATAGCAAAACAACACTAACAGGGCTGGTTTAAATAACATACGGTTAAAAGTCACGGAGAGCCGTCATCCTCTTCCTCCTGTGCACTGAAACCATGGAAGTTTCCTTCTTTATCGGCCAGCTCGATTGCTTTTAACTTGAAAGCTGCATCATATGCATTTCTTCTTGCATTCTCCATGATGAGGGTCTGTTCAACCTAATTTTATTCATGCACAAAGCACGATGTTACATTAGTCTTCCTCTACAGATATATTCCAGCTGTCTCACGCTTACATTTTCTGCTCCAGCGCCCCTACTGGCCGTTAGAAAAAATTCATAATTAAGCCACATCGTTGTATAAGCTGCAGGGTCGAAAGCGTGAGACAAAAGTCACGGCTTATAGTCCGGAAATTACGGTAAATAAATATGACATTATCCAACCTTGAAGGTATGCTGAGGCGTTGACATCCATCTGATTCAGGCATGTTGGAGCAGCAAAATTTTAGGGACGATAGTCTGGCAGACTTGGTTCAACTGGGGACCGAATTACAATATTGTTACATTTTCAGCTGCTGTGGTTCGCTTTCACACTGCACTGAGTCAAACAAACCAAGCCAAGGGCTGGACAATAAATCAACTACAATATGTACCGTGACAGAATATAGGGTTAGGGTAAGAATGTAGAATATTCAATAATTTCACTGAACTGAAATCCAGAACCACACTGCATTCTGGGAGATGTAGGCAGATGAAAGGCTTTAGCTGCTCAATCTTTCACAGAAAGCTAAGCAGAGTTAGTGGCAACAACTGTAACTCACTCACTCACTCACTCTTTGGTTACCAAGCAACTCACTCGCTGCTTGGTTGCCTAGCAACAACCTGTTGAATTACTTGCGCAGCAGCAGTTTAAGGTTTCGTCACTGTGACTTCCAACTGCTTAAAAATAAAAAACAACAGCATGGAGTTCAGCTCCTGCTTTGGGAGCAGTCTCCGGTCTGCTTGGCTTTCACATATGCATTCAAACCGCACTAGAGTTCACTTTAATTGAACCGAGACCTAGGTCATTAGGAGGACTAGAGTTCCCTTCTTTTTGGTCTGCATCAGTGTTTGATTACGCATTCATACCTCCTCAAATAAATCAAACTTTCTAGAGAAACGAACTGGGATTAGACTAAGCAGAGCTGGAGTTAAAGATGTTACATTAGACGAGACAAGGGGAGAGGTTTACCTTCCAAGAGGAAGTTGACCCTAAACATATAACCACATACCATTGTCACAAAGTTCAATGGTGCCATTGTCAACAAGATCTGAACCAGCTTCAGCTTCATACGTTGATCAATTCCACGATGCCAGGACTTTCAAGATCACACCTTGGAGCACAACTGCATTGAAAGTTGAGAAATCGCACACGGGTTTCAGCATGACAAAGAGTCGCTGGCTGTTGCTCCTCTGTAGCCCCAGAGGAGTAGTCGCTCAGCCCCGCAGTAATGGAACATTGTGTGGGCCGAGAAGTTCATTGAAGTTGGCTCTCACAGGCCTTCCACATGAAAACGCTTTTGCAATGTCATATCACGGAGAATAGGCGCAGTTATCCGGACGAGTTGAACGGCGGATTGTGCATCGGATCAAACGGGCTAGCCTGGGGCACGCAATATCAGATTTCATCTGGGGCTGAGGGCCTTCATTCATTTTCTGACATTTACAGTTGGACCGGTGGACCCCTCTTCGAGGCCTCTTGGCTCTGGGTCTGCACTGAGGCCCTGTCAGCCACTCTGGAAAAACCCACTGCATCTGACTTGCATTGCCTGGCTCCACTTGTGTGTTCTGTTTGGCCCGTGCTGCTGGAGGAGGAGAGCGGGCCAATTACCAGTCGCCGCTGCGAGACCAATATGATGTCATCCCCCCGCTACGCCATAACAGGCTGCAGATGAGAGAGGCTGGGCCCCCTCAGCAGCCCCTTTTACTTAACACAAAGCAGAAGGGCTTTAAGAAATTAATCTTAAAGACTTGGGAACTTTTCTCTTCATCTAATCTCACTATTATCATTTAAAAATATTAGGTGTGCATCACTTTGCTGTTGTTAATATATGCCAGCACCTTGCATGAATACCTCAGATAAGACGTCATGGGAAAACTTTGAGCATGTTTTTCAGTTTTAAGCTCCCTGCACTTAAAAGATGTGCAACCAACAACCTCAAAAAAAGTCACCTACATAACGCGGTTTGCACGTTGATTTACAGCAACGCTTCCTCTTTCCCTGGAAAGTCAACTGCACTCTCACACATCAAAGGTAAGAGTTTAAGAACAAGGTTGAGAGGATAGTCAAATGCTTGAAGATGCAGGAACATGCTCGCAAAACTCAAGAGACTACTTAAGCGGTATCCCAGAAGGCCTTGCATTTCCTGGGAAGTCATGAAGCCACATCAGACGATGAGAAGGGGCCTGTGGGCTGCAGCAGATCTCCTCTCATTTCCCCACATACTCCATTTCCAACGCCCCACAACCGCACACTACATATAGACTCTGAGAATAATATATAGCCACGGCTGCAGCACAGAGAATAAACAGCTTTGATTGTTTTGGGTGTGATTTAATCTCTGTTTGAAAAAGGAAACCATTTTCAGGCTCTCTAAAAACTGTCCTTGTCATTCCTATGCTAAGACAGGTATTGTTTGCAGGCAAAAGGAAAGCTTTAGGGCCTGTCTGAAACGGTTACACAGAAATAAACACTCCTTTGCAATTACACTGAAAAATTTCCTGTTAAGCAGGATTGTTTTCTTGGAAATTTGATGGAAGTTGGTTTTCATCCAAACTTCTGGTGTCAAATGTGATTCTATGGACGTCACCTCGATTCTCCAATCTGTTTAGGAGGATTTAGTACCTAATCAGATCATTTCACTTGTAACAAGACATGGGGAACCCTAACCCTAACCCTAACCCTATCCCTACAAGTCAGGGGTGCCCAAAGTCGGTCCTCCAGGGCCGGCATCCTGCATGTTTTAGTTCTCTCCCTGGTTTAACACACCTGGATCAAATGATGGCTCAATAGAGGCCTTAGAAGAACACTGACATGCTGAAAAGGTTATTGGTTCTACCAGTGAAAGAACTAAAACGTGCAGGATGCCGGCCCTCGAGGACCGACCTTGGGTACCCTTGCTATAAGTGAAATAATCTCCCAGTGGAACTATTCTTTTTCATCTATATTAAGGAATTACTGACTCAATATAAGCTCTTATGTCTTGCTGAAAAGTTAGTTCTAAGTTAGCCAAATGTATTAAGATATTTGCACTAGAAATTAGACCAAATATACTTGGTAAGATTTTATGTTTTTGCAGTGAGATTGTCAATATTCACAGTGAAACAAACTCTGTACTGACATGGTCTGAATTGCCGCTCAGGGAGAAAGAAGCCATTAATCCAAAAGCAACACATAATATCCAGATTACAGTTGCTAAACACACTCAGTAAGTGGCCATTGTTCAATTTGGTGGAAATATTTGTGTGGTACGGAGGTGGGAGTATTAGGTTTAGTTGGTGTTTTTACTGCAGAAGCGACTCTTGGGCACTTCATACAATATATGGCAACATGAAAAATTGACATTATTGAAGCAATGTCTCAAGTTATCAACCAGGAAGTTAAAGATTGGGAAATGAATGAAGATTCACAAGAGCCAAGGTAAAACCCAGTGTTTAAAACACAAAACATTTTAAAAATGGATAATAATTCACAGTTCTAGTTAAGTTTGAGGATGAAATCTCCGGTTCATCAATCAATGACCTTGACGTACGTCAGCTGGTAATTTGTGTTTGGTAGCAACTTGCAAATTAAACTTTATTTGAAAGAGGATCAAAGAACACAGCAGAAGAATTTAAGATGGCAACTTTCCAAGTGTGAAAAAACTTTAACCACAACATCCACATTTTATGTGCTGCCCTTAAGCCTAGTTACACAATAAACTTATTTTCTTTCGTTTTTACAAGTACCGTTGGTGTGTTTTTTTCACATGGTGTTCTACTGTTGAATGCAGCTCTATCTACACATAAATATGGTTTTAACCAAAAACTAAATAAGCATCTTTGATTCACACGTCCACAAACCATAAATTTTTAGGGGCCCACGCCTAGTAATGTGTCATTCTTTCATTCCTGCTGCAGGGAAACCTGTGCAGGTTCAGACCAAACTCACTCCCACACAACTTAATGCAAGTAGCTAAATGGACAACCCAACTGCCATGTGCAATCATGAGAAAGGAAGCATGCAGCGCTGTTATCCTGAATCCCATCGTCCCCTTTCATGTCTGCAGACTCCTCCGTGTAAGAAGACCTCTTCTTTGTCAATGTGTCTTTAGGTTTGTGTCACAGAGACTGTGAGAGCCATGCATTCCTTTGCCATCCAACCTCTGTCCGGCCTGGACTTTCCCACAGAACTCTAAACCCTGTGAATGAGAGTAAGCCTTTGTTTCTGGCATTTTTCATCCCTATCCCAGCAACTTCCACATATTGGAATGCATCAGGAATGCCAGCACCAGCTACCTGGCATTAGAGAGTCTTTGTGCGGAAATAGGAGAGGCTAGGTCAAAGAGGTCCGACAAAGGATGGCTTGGCTTCTCAAGGTGGCCGGCGCAAATAAAAGAGTGATTAAACAGCAAAGCAGGGGTCAAGCATTACAAGGTTCACCAAGGAAGACCTCGAAGCACAATGACGGTGCTCACATCTTGGAGAGTTTTGCTATGACTTCTTCATGTGTACTGTAGAAATTATTAACTGGAGAAGTGGTGTAGCAACTGATTGGCATGCAAACACAAGCTGAAGCATTTAACCGGCTGCTTTGAGGTTATCACTGGCTGAAGGCTGACACGGTGAGGTATTGGTTACCCTCGAGGTGCAATTCCAGTCATTCCTGTCGACTGAGAGACAACCAGCACTGGATTTTAATTTAAAGGAAGGTGATAAAGATTTACTAAACAGATAGTTGGACATGATTAAAGTGATGGCTCTTTGGGCGTCTTCATTTATGGTCCTGGAGACTTTTACTATCTGAAGACAACTCTAATCTCAAATATACCAATGTGGTTGGTGCAAACCGCTACTTTGCAAAGCTTTAAATTTAATCAAATTACTATTATTTGGTGGATATTACCCTAAAGACATACATCTGGATTTAAATCAATTAGCATCACATTGGAAAGTTAATTAATTTTAGTAATTTAATTGAAAACATCAAACTCAGTTACTCTACAGACTCAATTCAACAAGTGTTATGAAAACCCAAAACTGTAATTTAAAAATCCGTATTACATAAAACATATATATATTTTAAAAATCTAATATTTCACATTTTTAAAAAGTCACTGTTAAAGTCACTGACTGTTTGCAAAGTTCTGCACATTAATGGAAAGTTAAGTAGAAGGAAAGATTGTAGCTGAAAATGTTGCAAACATTGTGAAAAAATAATTAAGTGGAGAATCACAAGGTGAAATAAAAGCTGAAAGACTCACCAGACACAGACATAACATGAGCATGGTCTGCAAAACAAGTAGTAAGATTAATCACGATTAATCGATTATTGAAATAATCATAAACTACTCTAATAATCAATTAGTCGGCTCAATAAAAAGCCAACATAGTCAGAACAGTAATTAAGCCCAAACTATGCAAAAAAATCTGCATTTTATATTTAACATAAAAACATCTTTGTCTGTAAATAAGTTTTACCTGAAACTCCTCATGTGACATATTTTAGGTTCACCTGGTTCAAATTCACTAGAGGAATGCTGTTAGACAATACAATGTTTTCTTATTTAAACAGAAATGTAACTGTTTAATTGCTTCTTTGACTGCATTCCTAATATTGTATAAAAAAAGACTTAAGTGGTAAATAAAAAATAAGCAGAATGTTCCAATATTTTTATTCAATTAATCATCAGAATACTCGATAGAATAGATTCTGAACTATTTCTTTAAGGGTGTTTTCCATAATGATAGTCCAGTAGATTCTGTTTGACTGGAGACCAAAATTGCAACATTTGTTACATTTTTTAGCTAATTGGTTTGCTTTCACACTACACTGTGTAAAAAGACCCAAATTAATTGAAAAACCTGTTCCCCTCCTCGCCTGTGGTGGCGCTGCACCAAGAACCACTGAAGAAGACAAAAGTATGACTTCCTTCTTTGTGAAATATAAACAAACATGGAGTAGCATCAGATTTTAGAGGTTGTAGGATTTCTTGTCTTTGGTAAAACATCACAAGGTATTTCTCCAGCTATAGCGCTTGACTTCTGCATTTGTTTTGATTGTATTTACCCAGAATACTTTGTAAAAAGTCCACTTCCTGCTTCTGGAGCGGTCTACGGCCTGCTTGGCGTTCACATATCCAGAGTTCACTTCAACCAAACCAAGAACGAGGTTTGTAAGCGGACCGAATTGTTTTAACAATTATGCATTTCCAACCAAACTAACCTGACTTTCTAGACAAAAAAAAAAAAACCCAGAGTTTGACTAAAGCAGACTAAACAGGGTTGGTGTTACTGCACCCTAAGACAGCACTCATTGTTTTTTTTGACTCCTTTATAGTTGTTGCCCTAAAGACAAACATGCAGACAAACAGGAGTCCGTCAGTACAGCAAATTCAAGTGCAACATGAGCGGCTGATCTTCCCTGGATCCTGAGCCTGAAGATAAGGAGACCAGATAAGGTGATAGCTGAAGGGCAACGTCGGACTCATGAAGGCAAAGGTGGGGCAAAAGGGCTACCAAAGGGCCCTGCAGTTACCTCCTGCAAGGACATCTGTAGCCTCTGCACTGCTGGAAGTCTACTTTACAATAATATAAATATCCAGAGTTATAACTGAGACTGAATATGTATCATTAGCCACTAAACAGCAGTATCGCTTGCCATTTTGAGACAGATGAAAGCGGCTTAATCCCAACCTCGGTTCAGCTCCAAACCAGATCTGAATCCACTCTGCCGGGTTCCTAGAAAACTCAGCAGATGTTCTGTTTATTACTCTGACACTGCCAAGAATCTCTGGGAGGACGAGTGAACACGGGAAGACCAGACTCCCCTTTCTTCCTCCTGAGAGGACATTTTATTCGCTCATGGAAAAGACGAATCATCTTACTCGACATGAAATCACTTTCGACAAACTTTCCAAAATAACTTCCGGTTTTAAAAAAAAATCTGGATTTCTTTGTACAGAGAAGAAATCGGTTTTCAGCTTTCTCTTCCATGCTTTATCTGATTTACCAATTTTGTTTTATATGAGGGGAAAAATCTAAGTCATGCAGCAGAGATTTCCCTTCAGTTCTTGTTTGGTATTTACCAAAGCAGACTTCACCATGGTCACCGACCCTGCATGTTGAGCAAAAAGGGAATCGTTTCCTATTTGCTTCATTATGTAACCAAAGAAAAGCTGCACAACCACCCTCACCACCTCTTCAACATCCAGAGGTTTGCTATAAAGTAATGTCTAAAGGATCAGAAGAGTCTGGATGGGGCTTGTTAAAGGGTCTCTGTCTGCACAATGTGGGTGAAACATTAATCACTAATTCTAGTGCAAAATTAGCTGCTTTTCACAATCAACTGAGTGCAGAAAATGAGAAGTGAGAGAGACAGAGTGGAAATGTTTACTTCTTTATTCTGTTAGAATGTGATAATGAAGAAGTTATGAATGAAGAACACGTTGCATTGCTTTAGTCCAAATTAGTCAGAGCTAAGATCTGGTTTTTATTTGTTGAATGCAGTTTGACCGGAGAAAAGCGTTTTCACTGTAAGTTGGAATGCGATTGGAAGGGAGAATTAGCGTGTAAACTGCAGCTCTGTTAACACGTGGAGTCCCTCATGACAGAGCCGCAACGCTTTCTTAAAGGGACAATGACACAATTTTCCAAACTCAAACTCAGAGTCAAAAGCCTGAACAGAGAATGAAAACAAGCAGAACTATAGGGGAGGGAGGGAGGGATGGATGGACCAACAGATGGATGAGCACATTGATGAATGGATGAATGAACAATGAAAAGATAAGTTAATGGAAAAATTACCAGATAAATAGATGGCTGGACAGACAGATGGATGAATGGTTGGATGGATGTAACTTTTAGACAACAAAGAAAGGAAATACCAATATTTCCGTGTTTTTTTTCACATCTTTCCATTTTAAAACCAATTTTCCTTTATCGTCATGGAAATGACAAATATTTCTCTGCATCGTGAACAAACTAGCTGCCCGCCTACAAACAGCACTGAGGAATAATGTTTATATTATGATATTTGTCTTCTCTACTTTCACTTCCTGGTGGTAAAAGAATAAATTTTAGGTTTTTATTCCTGAGGCTTTAAAACATGGCGGCTCCAGTTCATCAGCAGGAACCGTTACAATGGAGACACTCTTACTTTTTATTCTGTTAAATTACTTTATTCAGCTTTATAAAGATTGCCTGTTACATTTTACTGAACTGTGTTTTATTGTTTTTTTTATTTTATTCTTCAGAACTTTGCTCCGACTTTATTGGTTTTAAGCTTCATATTAAAAATAAATGCCACTGAACACTGATCCTAAAACTTTAACACATATCCTTAAAGCTGTTTCGTTGTTGTTCCATCTTTGTGTTTAATGTTTAAACCTTTTCCAAAAAATATGAAAGACTTTATAACATGTAATAGAAACAAAAAGCAGCTACTTTTGAATTGTTTAAAGCCTAAAACAGGATAATTTTCCAAATGTACTATTTTTATAACAAAACTTAAATTGGAAAACATTTAATCTGGGCAGTTTTAAGTGTTTTTCCATCTGTACAAACTTGTACAGATGGAAAAACACTTAAAACTGTTCAGTTCTTACTGTGCCATGTTTTCATTTACCTCAATACAATTTCCCATTATTTGCAAGGTAAAAATAATAAATAATAATAATTTTCAAGAGATTTTGCAAAAACATTGTGAAAAAGGTTGAAGTATCATATCAGCTGTGCATCTGCAACATTTTTGCAGGTAAAATACCGGAAAGGATAAAATGTGCAGGCAAGCCAAATGCATTTGAATTACCAAAAAGTAACACCAGGATCTCTCAAAACATTTGTTTTACACATTTACTCAACTATTATAAATGAGATCTAAGAGCTACTCTTTCCCAAAGAACATAAAATGTTGATGACTTCTGGAGCAAGAAGTTGGAACTTGCTAAAAGATAAAGTCAGACGTAGGAGTTTATCTTGTGAAATCCTCATAAAAAGGAGAAAATGCAACAGTGCTTTCAAACAGTGAGATTCCATGAATTACATTGGATATACTCACCTAGTAACAGGTAAACACACATCAACACTGACTCGAAAGCATTAAAAAAAATGTCCAAATTAAACAAAATCAGTCAAACGTTTTGGAGACCTGAGGTACAGCAGCCTGTTTGACCTCCACTTCACATCTGGTTCACTTGTGGTTTTACTGATTTACTGTCAATCATTATCGCCGTCAGAGAAACAATACGGCAAAACAAAACATCATAAGGTGTCCTTGGATAACTAGCGAACACATGACCAAGATAAAGGGCATTATTGCCGATATTATGATGCACCATAAAGTGTGTGAGTAACCATACCCAGAGGCCTTTACTCTGCCGAACAATAGACACAAAGACCTTCTGCTTTCGCTTAAAGAGTTTACAAAGAAAAGCCTCGAGGTTTGACGTTTACGCTGTACAGCTTCATTATAAGCATTTGGGTTTATCTAGAACAGAGTCTCTCAAACTTTTTCACATAACTTGAACATTTTCTCACACTAAAACAACATCTTAGGGTAGATCCGGTTCGATTGGGGACCAAAGTTGAAACATTTGTTACAATTTCAGCTGGTGCAGTTCAGTTTCTCACTGCACTGTCAAAACTAAATGAAAAACATGTTCCCCTCCTTGCCTGTGGGGGCGCAGCGCCAGCACCTACTGAAGGAAACGACACAGAAACCTCCTGCTTTCACTTAAAGAGTTCACAAAGAAAAGCCTCGAGGTGTGACGTTTACGCTGTACAGCTTCATTATAAGCATTTGGGTTTATCTAGAACAGAGTCTCTCAAACTTTTTCACATAACTTGAACATTTTCTCACACTAAAACAACATCTTAGGGTAGATCCAGTTCGATTGGGGACCAAAGTTGAAACATTTGTTACAATTTCAGCTGGTGCAGTTCAGTTTCTCACTGCACTGTCAAAACTAAATGAAAAACATGTTCCCCTCCTTGCCTGTGGGGGCGCAGCGCCAGCACCTACTGAAGGAAACGACACAGAAACCTCCTGCTTTCACTTAAAGAGTTCACAAAGCAAAGCCTCAAGTTGTGAGGTTCACGCAGTACAACTTCAATATGAGCTTTTGGGTTTATCTAGAACAAAGTTTCTCAAAAGATTTCACATAATTTGAAAATTTTCCCACAATAAAACAACATCTTCGGGTAGATTTGGTTCAACTGGGGACCAAAATTGCAACATTTGTTACATTTTCACCTAGAATTGAAAAACCTGTTCCCCTCCTCGCCTGTGGGGGCGCTGCACCAAGAACCACTGAAGAAAATGACACAAAAACCTCTGAAGAAAACTAGCACAACTTCCTTTTTCACAAAATGTAAACAAAAATGGAATGACATCAGATTTTAATGAAGTTAATGTAGCCAAGATGTAAAAAGAGAAGAATAAGAGGGGAATTAGCCAGGCTTAAACTTGGAATTATTGACCTAAATTATTCCTTAATAGTTACTTGTAAGTTACTTTTGTCTTTTTTCAAGTGTACAAATCTATATGCCCAAGAAACTAAACCAAAAATACTTATGATTTTCAGTTTTTGCAGTGCTGGAGATTGCAAACAATTAATTCAAAACCCAGAAAAGAGGAGAAATTAACCCTTTGGAGATGGAAATCCAGTCTACTATGAATTTCTTTTTAAAAATTATTCATACCATCTGAACTTCTTGATTAATTGGGTTGGAAAAAATACAAATAAAAGTGATGTGCTTCCTCAATTTTCATCTTAACTCTTTAAGTTTCCTTTTTAACTGAAAGACACTGTCGGCTAGTTAGAGGCCAATTTAGATAATCAATAAATGATTATCATGAATGAACCTACACAGCAGAAAATGAAAGAGTGTCATTAGTTCCACTTTGAGAAGCTAAATTAAACATTAACAGTTCGCAACAAAAGCATCCGTTTCCGGGAACTGGAGACTTTCTTTGCATGCATGTTATCAATAGAAAGAATCAGTATTGGTGTAAATTTGCTGGTGAAAAAGGTGGAGCTAATTTAAAGTATAAACAGAAGGTGAGTGATAATCAACATTTGGAAAAGCTGGATGTTTTTTTTATCATCCTGATCTAAATGTTTGCACCTGCTGGGAGTGTTTAGTGTACACAGTATGTCCATCTGATATGTTGTCATATAAATAATTAAAACGCTTTAATCCACAACTGCCACATTATGGTTGATCCAGATAAAATGCTTCCTGTTTGAAAGGAATTACCACAAAAACTTTAAGTAATTGTGATGTGTAAAATTTTGATTTCTTGAACATTTCCCAAATTTCATCGTTTCCTTGGATGCTCTTCTATCCATTTGAATCTCAGTAATGTTATTAGTACTATTATGAATATTTAAAGTACAAAAAATATCTAATTTAAGAAACTGGAACTCAACTGGGAATGTTTTTTTTAATTCAGGGCATTAAAATTAAAGTTGTTGCTATTGACAAGTAAACACACCTTACATGAAAATTATTGTAGTAATTTTGTTTTTTGACTAAAAATCTGATTGGTTAAAGTAGTAAGGACCTCTAAGAATATGTTACTGATTGATGTGAATATTTGGGTATTGAAGTACTTTTATAAGACTGGATAGGAAAAATAAATATTAATCATTTTCCCAGCAGTATTTGGGAAGTTGATATTTTTTTCTACTTCAGTGTAAATACACAGCCGACCTTATGAATTTTTTTTTATGCAACGTAATTCAAAATTATTTGTAGATTTTTTGCCTAGGGCATACATGAAATATTTGAAGGAAAAGATAAAAGAGCATTTTTCATGCCCAAAATATTTTTGTACATAATAATGTCAAAGTCATGTGGCTTATAAAATCAAGAGATTATTAGATACTGATCCAAATATCAAAGGCTAGACGATACCGCAGGAAAATATATCACGATATAAGCTGTTTCCTATTAGTCAATATCAATAATTATTGATTAGTATTTCATTTTAAATATCTGAAATACTACAAAACTGGCAGTGTGACCTTTACTGTTTCATACAGTTTTTATTTAACAGTGTTTTTTATTTTTAAGCAGTTGTGAGACACGGTGGCAAAATATTAAACTGCTGCTGTGCAAGTTACTCAGTAGGCTGTTGCTAGGTAACCAAAGAATGAGTGAGTGAGTTGATGCCACAAACCTTGAGCTAGCTGTGAGAAGTTAGTGGCTAAATCCTTTCCTCTGCCTAAATCTCCCAGAATGCTGTGCGGTTCTGGATCGGCGTTCAGTGAATATTCTATATATTTTATCACACATTTTATTTATTGATATTGATCACATGTCTATTTTAATTTAGACTGTTATTGATTTATTATCCAGCTCTAAAACAGACCTTAAGAAACCCTGAAAAACTGTTGATCAAAACCACTTTTACAGACTCCATTAAACTCAGGCTTCATGAATGCAACCCTCAAAGAAATGAGGAATGACGGAAGACTTTTTCACTCTGACAGATTACAAGACAGCGCAGAAAACTGTTTGCAGCACGTCGGTAAAATGAGATGGTCGGATGGTTTCCAGACTTAGATGAACAGTGAAGATCTGAAGCCAGAAACACTTTTGGAAACAGCTGACTCAGATCAAGAAACATCTCTTGGAGCCTGAAATGAGAAGATACCTGCATCTGAGCAACACAGCATAGAGATGACTAAGCGTGGGGCCTGCTGCCTCTGGCACTGTGCAGACATGTTCCACTCTGCAGCACACAGAAACCATTTCACACGGTCCCCAGACTCTTGGCTAAGCAAGTGGGAAACTTCAGCAGCTCTGTAGAGAGCATTTATACTCTGTGGTTGACTGTGTACACTTGCTGCCTGGTGATACATCAGCAAACGCATGAAACATTAAAGCATTTCAGAACTAATGAGTTTTTCCTCAAACAGCAGTTTAAAAAAAAGGAGGAATAAAATGAACAAAAATCTGATTTTTTGTGGATTGTTCTCAGAAAATAAATGCAACAGCAGCATAGAGAAGGAAGTGAGTCTATTTGCTGGTATTCCCCTCAAATATCTGAGCTAAGCTTTCTCTTCAAACCCACCCCCAATGTGAGTGTGTTCACAGTGTGTGGTCTGAAGGGAAAACTTTCCATGCTTTGAGGTATCATCGCCATCTCCTGGTCACTGTGACAAACTGCACCTACCAGCCTTTCAGATTGAAAATTAGGAATATATGTCACGGTAGACATGTGATCAATATCAATAGATAATAGAAAATTAAATAATTTCACTGAATTTTGATGCAGAACCGCACAGCATTCTGGGGGATGTAGGCAGAGTAAATACTTTAGTCCAGGTGTGTTCAAAGTGTGGTCCAGGGGCTATTTTCAGCCCTTGGAATAATCCAACATGGCTCCCAACTGAGGTTTAATAATGGTACAAATTTGAATTTCAACACAAAATATTTTTTTCTTTTATGAGCCACATCTTTTCAGCAAAATATAGGAGCTTGTTTTAAGTCAATAATAATATTGACTTAATATTGATGTAGTTGTATGTGAAATAATCTGGCATTAGAACAAGACATCTTAATGGGAAAAAGAAATTAAAACAAGCTACTATTTTAAAAAAAGGTTTCTTGTAAGTTAGTTTTGCTTTATTTCAGGTGTACTGAAATATTTGCACTAGAAACTAGACCAAAAATACTTGGTAAAATTTTGTGCTTTTGTATTGTAGCCCAACAGACAAACAAAGAAACACCCAAAAAGTAAAAAAAAAACTCAAACTTGCTTTTACTTACTTTTCAGTACCTAAATCAAGTAATGTAATTTAAACATGCAGTATTTCCATAAACCAATGCAGAAATCACAATAACGAAAGATTTTCAATCAAATTACCTGGCATTTTTAATTAGACAAAATATGGCCACTCACTTCTGACAACTTGTTTGCAAAAAGTTTGGAAACCCTCGCTTCAGCTGCTCAACCTCTCATAGCCAGATCAGCAAGGTTGGTGGAATTAACAGGTTGTTTCTAGGTAACCAAAGAGTGAGTTGCTAGGTAACTAAAGAGTGAGGAAGTTAGTTGAGTAACTTTCGGAGCAGCAGTTTAAAGTTTCGCTCTCATGCCTTTTAACTGCTTGAACTCAAAAAACAATGGCATGGCGTGAAAACTGTAGATAACACAAGAAATGAATATCAAATAAAACAGAGATAACGCCACAAATTAAGTTTAAAAAATGATTCCTGAATTCTTATGATTCTTAGAGGAATTAGGTACACTAAAACTGAAATATGTGTTTAGAAAAACACATGCACAGACATGATAAAGGAGGTGGATTTCCTCTGTTTAAGGTTCAAAAGTTTAACGGCAAGAAACACGGCGACTGTTATACTTTAATCTTGACCGAGGAGAAGACAATAAGGCTTTGTCTAAAGATCTAAAGCGGTTTCTGTCAAACAACAGAGGATAAAAGCTCCATGATGTCAGTGGGAATCAAGCTTTTAGAGCTCTAAATGTTTTCAGTCCGATCTCAACTTTAACTCTAAAAGCAGCTTTAAAAGCGCTCAAATAAAATGTAAGTCATGCAATATCTTGTTTTAGATGTGTATCTGCTTTCTTTCTTTTAAAAAAAGAAGTGTTTTTCCGAAAAATTCTGTTATTAATTAAAGTCAGATTTTCAGATTTTTAGACAGAAGAATGAAATGGCTATAATCATAGCACTGATCATGTAAATTTTTAGCATTTCATTTTCAGCAGAGATGCTAAAAATGTAATTTGTTACACATTTAAAGTGAAGGATGGAAATTAAAAAATAGTTAAAGATCTAAAACTCCATTTTGTCCACTTTTTATGTTAAAGCTAGCCTTAGCATTAGCACAATATATTTTCTGAGATAAAGCAGGATTTTTTAAAAAAAATAACCAGTCTAGGGTTTTTAACTATTTGGTGACAGTTTAGGAAGTTTTATGTAAAAATGCAACTGAAACTAAATCTCAAGTTTCTTGTTTTTGTTTTAGCTAATATTTACAGCTAGCTGTACACGATAGCATTAGCAATACATATCCACTCTAGATAGGGTGAAAGTAGCAAAACTGTCTTAAGGAAAAATAAAATTAGGGCCAAAAAACTCTGACATTAATTTCAGAATTCTTACTTTTTTCTCATGACTTTCATCTCAAAATTGTGATATTTTCATGTCATGAGTAGAATTCTGACTTTAACCTAAAATTTTTTAAGATTATGGCTTTTTTTCGGTGGCCCTCATCTTCTTCCGTACATAATCCACATAGATTGCTAAATGAAATAACTTACGTATTTTACGTAAAATACGTAGATATTTTAAGTAAATACTTACGTAAGTAAGTATTTTACGTACGTATTTTTATAAGTACGTAAAATACTTATAAAACACAAACTTAACTTAAATTAACCTGATGTAATCCTAAAATATTGTTATGTGAAAATACATCAACTGGTGGACTCAACCACTGCGTGTCATTTTTATTTTAGCTCACTTGAAACACTAAAACTCGGTTAATTAACCAAACAACCAGCTAGCTTTTAGCCGCGCAAGCTAGCAGGACAAATTTATGATTTTACATTTTGTAAACTTCTTAAAATCTGAGGGTTTGGAAGTGTCTAAGTCACAAACAAATGTCTTACCTTTATCTTTGCTTTCTTTCATTTTCTTACATTTTTCTGTCCCACTAAAATAACTTAATTGAATGCCATAATCACCGTTCGCCATACCCGTCAGCGGAAGTCGCACTGCGTCACAGAAAGGAAAAAGGGAAAAAAAAGGATTTTAATTTAAATATTCCATTAAAACATCAGCTACATCTTAACATAATGGCTTATTTTATTCTTTATTGTAAATGTATTTTATAAAGACGGCATTTTATTTATCTTCAGATAACGCTAAGCATTTAACATTATCGCCCTCTAGTGGCTGAAGGAGTACCATGCATTTGCAGAAATTGAAAATATGTATTTGCACTCAAATAACGAACATGTATATATATATATATATATATAGATATATATATATATATATATATATATATATATATATATATATATATATATATATGTATATATATATATATGTATATACACATATACATACATATATACATCAACTGGAATCGTACATGTAAAAAGGATTAGGGTTAAATTCACATTTTGTAGACACCCTCCTTTTGAATTATGTTTTTAACAAAATGCTCTTTTAACTTGTAATAGGAATAGAAAATATAACTTTGGAGGTTTTTATTTAGTGTTTCCAGTAATTTTTTGATGAAATAGGAAACAGTGATAAATGGCAACCTAGCTTGGTATTGAAAATTTTTTGTCTAAAAAAAAAAAAAAAAAAACAATCAGGAAATGAGGCCCAAAAAGTGCAGAGAATCAAACTCAACTAATAGAAAATAAAATAAATTCAACACTTAACATAAAACATGTCATTAATACCATAAATTCACACAAAAAATATCCCAATAAAGGTTAAGATACAACAGAGTGTGAAAGCGGTTCAGATTAAACAGCAAAAAATATTTATAGATTGAAAAATGAATTTAAAGCAGCAACCAGCCTGGTTTGATGTCATAAAACTGATAAACACAAAAAACACAAATAAGGCTTTAATTTTTTTTATTCCATGCAGACTTTCACATCATTTTCAATAAAAGAATATGGAGGCACTAACGGGGCAAAAATACCACTTTGTCTTGACAAGAAATTGTGTATTAGAACCTATTTATCTTTCATAACTGCCAATTAGAAAAACTTACAAAGTAATAACCAATTTATGCATTTATTTTCCCTCTAGATGTTTTAATTTTGCTAAAATAACCAATTTTGAATCCAAATTCACTCAAGTCAATGTTTTAACTTGTAAAAACAACTATTTCTCTGACTCACTTTTACAATTATTCAGTTATGTAAAAGATTCAAATTCCTAGAGCCCCTTTTTCCTTCCATAAACTAAACCCAGTGTTAGATATAATAAATCAGGGTTAATTTACCCTTTAAATAAAACTCTAAATATTATAAATTCTTCCCTGGATTGGGAAGAGGCCTCTGGTATCATTTTGCTCCTGGCAACAACACAAAAATATCTTTGGTTATAACAAAAAGACAAAGAACAGCAGAAAGAATAAATCTATCAGATGAGCAATGCATGTTTGACACAGATTTAAGAAAATAGTTACATTAAATGACCGCCAGAGGGCGTCATTGTACAGCAGTCCCTGCAGCACCATCAGCGTGACGTCATTCAGCGTCAGCAGAGAAAAAAAAACATCAGCTTTCATAAATCCTTATTGATTGTCTTTATACTCCTTTAAAGACTGATTGTGTTTTTTAAAATAAATTCAAACAAAAAGCTCCCAAAAGTGGATAATTCTTACAATAAAATATTTCAGTAAAACCTTTCGCACTTTCTTTTTCTTAGGATTTTTTTTTCCACCCTCACTTTCCGTTTCCCTCTGGTGTATCTCAACTTGATAAAAGGGGGTCAAAGCTGGACATTTCAACTTGACATTTAACACAATCTCATGTTTTCTTCCTTGTAAACATCTCATATTTCGTTGCTACTTCCTCAAACTCACTCAGTCGACTTCCAGAAACTATTTGCATCTCGTCGCTTTTTCCTGCACAAACTAGATTCTCCTACCATCACTGTACTGAAAAATATTTTTATTAAATCTAACTTGATAAGAATATAACATTTTCTGCTAAAATAAGTTTACATTCAGTACCTCATGCTTAGATTTAGCTGTACCAGTTTGGAGGCCCATTCCTGCCAGTGCAAAGAAATAAAATGGCGTATTTACTGTAAGTAAAGTTTACGACTTTAAAAGTTGAAATAATAAAAATGAACCTCAATTATGTCAGAATTATGAGTTTCCAGCTGTAAAACTCAATATTATGACTAAAGCTCACAATTTTGACTTTATATCCTATAATTACAATGTTAAAAGTGAAGATTACAACCAACACTTAACCGTATTTGATGTCATAATTTTGTAACAGATCATCAAAAGTAGGAATCTGAAAGTTAAAATTAAGACTTAACCACTCACAATTCACTCAAAGCACACAATATTTTGCTTTGCAAAAGCAGCAATGTGCTTCCATAGTTTGGTTTATGAATCGTCAAACTGGTTATGGAGCCCAAAATGTGCCAAAATCAATGCTATAAAAAGCTGACTCAATTACATTTCATAAGGCTTCAAATACGAACCAGTAATATATTACCAATATTTCAAAATCTAAAACTATAAGCAGTAAGTATAACAAGTCAAAAAAGTGATAAAGTTCTGAGCAAAACATACTCATATTCTATAACTTTTCAGATTTTTTTCCTAAGAAATATGCTAAAATAAATATAAAAACAATAATTTCTCCTTAAACAAAATATTTAATAATCATTGATAGTGATGGTATATCTTAATATTACAGCTAACTAAATTATATACGGAAATTAATGTTTGTAAAAAGTGGTCAGACTGCAACATCGTGCCGAAATTCAAAGAAAAAGAAAAAGATGACTTAAACATAATATTGTATTAAAAAAAAAAATGTAAAAAAAAAAAAAATTCTAATATTTTATATCAATAAGTGGACCTTAGACTTTTTTTTTGAAAAATAAAACATAAAAGCAATTCAAGATATTTAATATAAACTACTTCTTTAGGTGAAATAAATATATAAGCTTTTGAGTTTGGCACATCTGGGACTCCATACTTTCAGTAAAAAGCTGCTTTGTCTGTAGAAATACTTCTCCGTTTCCAGCTACATCCAGTTTACCTTTCTTATTTCCTCAGAGTTTTTGTTTAATTACATGCATCTGATTGACTCATCATCTAGTAAAAGCCCTGATAAACTATTCTGTCTGTCAAAAACAAGTTTGTTTCTTCCTCAAAACAAAACAAAATAAGACTTGCTTTTTTTAAAAAAGGAGAAAAAAGATAAAGCTTTCCCCATATAAATTAAGAAATAATATTTACAAACCTTTAAGAAAAAGGCATTCAATTAAAAAAATACAGCCTCAAGTCTTTCACTAGTTAAAATAAAGTGAAAGAAACAAAAAGGAATCACAATAAATTATGTGACAGCAGAAGAAAAAAGAACGAGGGATGGTTGAAAGGAAATAATGTGGCACGTGAATGGACCTTTGGCAAGTGAATGAAGTCTAAAAGTTAATTTATTTTCTTATTTGTCCATCATGTCTTTTATCCAAACCATCCCTCCGTCCAGGTGCTGGTTCCCTCCGTATTCACAGCCGTCCCTCCACCAACACGTTCACCTACGAGGAGATTAACGACAGAAAAACAACGTCCATTTGGTTTGATGGAGGGTAAATCCTCTACGACGGCGATCCGACCGCCATCATGGCCTCCTGCAGTCTTTGGCGGCAGACTTCATAGCGGCGAATTATCGCCTCCCTCTGCTCCTGCTCCTCTTTTTCAAGTATCCGGAGAAAGTTTCGCAGCTCTGGGATGGAGAAGGCGTCCCACTGGAGAGGAAAATACAGAAGTTTATGTTTCTACAGGAACGCTGCAAAGACTCAAAGTGTTTCAACGTGGTTTTATGTGACGGACAACAAAGACGTGGAGAACTGCTAAGAAAAAGGAAAATCTGAAAAGTGTAGACATTTTTTAAAGTTGACCTTTAATAAGGTCAACCTTTTTAAATGGGTGATCCTATGTATCGCCCATAGGATAGGTCTATGGACGATACAAAACATATTTATAAATTTTTTTTGCACAACACTATTCTTAGATGATGAGATTTTAATCTGCTCAGTTCTGTCTTTTTAGGGCGTCCTGTCACTTTAAACCCTGATAAACAGCTTCTGGCCAAAATCCACACGTAAAAGTTGCTGCAGAAAATCGTACATTTTGAAAAGCAGAAGAAGAGCCTCCTGCACAACCAGCAATAATACAGAAAGTGGTTTCTGATAACTCTTCCAGCAGCCATTGTACAGCACATACAAGGGGAAAACCAGCTGACCAAACATGCTGGAACTCAGCTTGGGTTGTTAGGTAACGGGTTGTTGGGCTGAGCTTTCCTGGGGTTGCTAGGTAACGATGCAGTGCCTATGGAATGCGACTTAATGGTGAGGTTTTTGAAATGGCTCATTTTCCAGACACCAAAAAATATTGATCTCCCCCCCCCCATGACAGCTAAAATATCTATATTTTTAAGCGCTTGGGTTGTTTTAAGAAGCAGTTGAGAGCCAAATGGAAATATAAAAAAAGCCTAACAGGAAAGAACACAGAGGACGACTGGGAAGAACAGGAAGACAAAGTGGGAACAGATCTGGGAAGAGTCCAGCACCATAACTTCTCCGGTCTGTTGTTCTCTCAGAACGAAGCTGAGCGTGTCGAGGTCGGGTCCGGCCACCAGGCGAAGGAACAGCGGCTTCTCAACGTCCGCCAGTTTGCACACATACACTGCAACACACAAGGGGGATAAACATCAACACACATTTATACAGGTGCTAAACACACCAGGATGGGTGTGGCACTTTAACAACCACCAACTCTACAAGAAACCGGGGTCAAAGTTCAACATCCAACAGAAATGTTAAAACCCTGAATCATTCCTATTTGCTAATTCCTAAAACAATTGGCTAATTTCTTGGAATTCAGAATCTTAAATATAGCAAAATGACATTTAAAGGGTGTTTAAAAAATGTGATGATGTAATTTCTTTTAAAGCTTCTGATTCACAACATCAGAGTTAATCGGAGCCACACCTCCGGATTTATTTAATGGCAGAACTTCAAACACATTGCCTCGTCATGGGAACATGAACAGAAATAAGCCAAGATATCAGACATCAGTTCTGTTTCAAGAGAAATTTACAGATGCCTAAAGGTGCCACACTGCAAAAACAAAAAATCTTAAAAGTATGGTTGTTTAATTTCTACTGCAACTATCTAAGATTAATTGAAATTAGACAAATCAAACGTACAAGACATATGAGCTTAATTTAAGTAAATAATTCCTTAATATTGATGAAAAAGTTCTAGTTCCATCTGTAGATTATTTCCCATGTTGAAAGTCAAATAATCCTCCACAGGAACTAGTTCTTTTAAAATCAGTATTAAGGCGTTCTTTACATCAAACAAGCTTTTATTTTCTTATAAAGTTCCCTATAAGTTAGTTTAGTCTTGTTTCAAGTGTATTAATATATTTGCACTAGAAAAATACTTGGTAGGATTTGGTGTTTTTACAGCGTATTTTGATTTGTTCAATTAATAAAAGCTGTGTGACCCAGTTACACCGATTCTGTCAGGAGGAATGGATCAAAATTGCATGAAATTATTTAGAGATGATGGCAGAAGGACATTCTAAAAGTTTATCTCAATTCATAGTTTAAAAATGATCCTAAAATAGAAATTTAGCTTGATTTAAGACCAGACAGTGATGAAAAATATATATTTATATTTAGGAATTAAGCAAACACTGACAACCAATCTATAAAAAAAATTAAGCATTTATTCCTAAAACATTCCTCCGTCTCTTGCCCACAACACAGTAAAAATTTTTACTTTCTAATTAAAAGTCAAATTGAACCCTTTAAATTTTACATACATCTCTGTCTAGACATAGCCTTTAATTAGCAGACATGGTTTCACTGCAGTAATTATAAACCAACCCAAGGGTGGCAAAGAAGAAACTCCACAAATTTATATAAATATTCTACTGATAAATAACTTTGAAGATAAACATTTAAGCTCACATTGGAGGTTTGTGGGTGATAAAGTCTCTTCTCAGTCTGAGCTGTTAACTAGACTCAAACAGAGGTGAAATCCTACACCATGTGTGTGTAGTATTTATGCACAGTGTGTGTGTATTCCTGGGTGTCCCTGGTGTGTTGTCGTAGTTGGGTGAACCCTGTGGTATTCAACACGAGGGCGAGGCCTGCACACATTAGAGCTCAAGCATCTGATACTGCGCCTGGCATGAAACTGCATCTGCCAAACGGTGAGGAAGACTCACCCTGCTCGTCTCTATGGCAACGCTTGTACAGCGCGTACTTGGCCGGGTTGTCTGCCACCGTGAACTTGTTCAGCAGCGCCATGATCACCTGAACTCACAAAAACAAAAAGTTGCTCATAAACACTTTATTAAACAACAAAGATTTTACAACTTTAGGTGAAATTGTGGATTTATTTTGGGAAAAACTTTTTAAAAAATTTAAATGCACCAGACTCACATGTTCAGATTTTATTAGCTTAACATATTAAAATATGTAAATATGCACAACATATTAAGTCAAGGGGGCTTAAAACAGTTACACGCCACACTTTTCAGATTTTTTTGGCTACAAATATTTAAAAAATTTTTTAGTTCATAATTATTCACCACGTTGTGTTAGAGCTAAAACAATCGTGATTATTCAATTATTGACATAACAGTAAATTAATTTAGTAATTGATTAATTGCTGAAATAATTGCCGCTCTGAGTGTGTCAAGTCAAAACTTTACAAAGACTATATACATTTTGCATTTAAGATTTTTTTAAATCCTTTATCTGTACATATGTTTTACCCAAAACTCCTCAAGTTATGTAGTTTTAACTCCGCCTGGCTAAAATTCACTAAAGGAAAGATGTGTTGCATTTCAGGCATAAAATGTTTATTTTCTTATTTAAAAAGAGAATTTAATTATTTGTTTATTAGCCTCTTTTAGTATATTTCTAGAATTGCATACAAGATTCAAGAAGTTATGTAAAGAAAATTGAAGAATGTGCACATTTTTAATCAGTTTAATCAATTACTTGTCAGCATAATCGATTATTAAAAAAATACACATTTTGGATATAAAATAAGAAAAATCTGTAAATACGTTTTACCAAAAACTCCTCAAGTTGTTTTAGCTTCACCTGGTTTAAATTACTGTAAAAAATCCTATCAAGCACCTTCTGATACCAAATTATTAATTGGTGAATCAGAAACTTGTCAAGTGAAGAGGCCTACAGTTTCTTAACGTTATTAATTTATTCTTGAATTGTGGTTAGGAGGCCGCAGGAAACCAGTCCAGGAGCCACAAATGGCCCCCAGACCCTTATTTGAGCACCGAATTATCAGATCTGTCAAATTTTGTGAAGCATTTAGAGTTTTGCTGCCTTTCATTTGGACTAAAGTAAAATATAAGAGGCAACTTTCTGTTTTGTCTCTCTGACCTTGACTTCATCCCGTATGTCATCACATCCTGATTAAACTTCCCAGGTGGCTGTGAGCTGAAAAGTGCGTCTGTGTGCGTTCCCCACCTGCTTGACCGTGTTCTCAGAGCTGATGTGGAGAGTGTTGATGACTCCTCGCGGCAGATAGAAGGCCTCTCCCATCGTGGCTCCTCCCGCTGCCCTCTGACCTCCGCGCACCGTCACTGGCCGCCTCAGATCCATCATGACCTTGACGAAACCAGTGTACACACCAGTAGGGTTCTGAAAGACGGACAGCTACAACGTCAGCTCAAAAGTTCAGGCACGAGTCCTGGGACTTTGTCACTCAAGATAAAAAAGGAGAGTAGAGATAAAAAGATCAGAAAAAAGAGCAAAGACAAAATAAGGTGTGGCAGAAAACTGCTCTGGTGTCGGCGAATATTTTGTTACGGGACTGAAAAGAATCCGGTCCGAGTTGTTTATGAATCGCCTCAACATTTCCAGGAAGCAAGGAGCTATAAACCATGAGAATCTGCCGGTTTCCTGTCCAAATCGTTAGAAATAGGGCTGCAACTAATAATTGATTATTATATTGTTTATTCTGACGATTCATCGGATAAAAAATAATTACCAGATTCAGCAGATTTTCATTTAACATCAAGCTTTTTTTATATAATATTAAAAATACTTTAAAAGAGTCAAACAAATAACTAAATTCCTTTTTTTTTTTAAATAACAAAAACATTTTATTGCCTAAATTCAATAATGTGGGATTCTTTCAGTGAAGTTATTTCTATTGGTTAAAACATATTTACAGATAAAATTTATATTTTACACAGTTCTGTCTCAATTACTGCTCTGAATATTTCGGGGGATTTTGATTCTCTATACTCCAGTTAATGGTAATCAATTGGTAAATTGGTAAATTCTTATTTCAGTAATCGATTTATCACAATTAATCCAATTAATAGTTTCAGCCCTAATTAGAAAAAATGCAAATCACTGCAGTTTCAGTGAAAAATAAGTCTGAAAACTTTTATAGTTTTTTATTCCTTGAAGCTAAATATTTAATCTGAAATGTTTTACTTCAGAGAAGGCTGAGGCAAAACTCCTTATAAAAGTTCAGCACCACCATTTTAGCAGCGAACCCAACTTCAAACACATCTGTCAGTGCCAAGGGAAACACTGTAGGGGAGAACAATAGCAGGAATAACATCACGGTCTGATGTGAGTGTTCGGGAATGCAGGGAGCAGGAGGGAACCGGCCTTAATGCTGAAATACCAGCAACAACCTGGAACCTCGAGTGTGAACTGGTGTTACCTTCTGCACAATCCACATGTGCAAAACACACTGCCGTTTAGCAGCAGAATTAAAAGTTTTCAGCACTAATTTAACTCCTTGAACAGGTTGGGAAAGGTCTATGGCCCATATAAAACACGTTCTTTACAATTTTTACAGAAAATCATTCTTAGATGAGATTTTGAATGGTAAAACACTTGTCTTATCCAGCAGCCATGAAAACAACTGACCAGACATGCTTGTGTCCTGGCGTTGCTAGGTAACAGGCTGGGCTTGGCTGGGGTTGCTAGGTAACGGCGCAATTCCCATGGAATGTGACTTTACTTTTGGGAGTTTCTGAACCGGTTCATTTTCCAGACTACAAAAAATATTAACTTGTTGCTAAAAGTTAATATAAGGTGTAATATTAGGTGTTTTTTTTTTTTTGTTTTTTTTATAATTTTGGCTGTTTTAAGAAGCAGCTGAGACCCAAATGGCAGCATAAAATCAAAATACTCCTTATGAAAGCCTTTTTATATTTTTGGAGTGCTGGTTATTTATTTTACATAGGCTGTTTTACTCCTAATTACGCTGACTGAACAAATTAAAGTGTAAAATGTTTTTACATTTGATCAAGCTTGTGAAGTTATTGGTGTATTTAAGTATGCTATAACGGTGAAGAGTAATCAAAAATAATTGTAATTCAGTACATTATGTCTGTGTTTAAAAAAAGAAGAAATGTTTTAAGTAAATTTAGAACTGCTTTTCTTCATTAGACTCATACTAAACCTCAGGTTTTGGATTGGTGCATCCCTACTATTTTTAATATACAAAGACAAAGGCCAGCTTTAACTCTCTTTACACAGGAGAACATGTGAAGATAGACTGAAAAACATTCTACATGTTTAGCATCATACAGTAAGGTATCCACTCACCAGAGTCATTTTAAGGTAGTCTCTGGTCAGAGAGTTGTACTGGTCAATTTTCTGCTGGATTTCCTCCCTGCTGAACTCCGTCCGTACTTCTCGTTCCTTCTCCACATCCTTCAAGAGACGGGAAATAAAACGAAAATGTGAGCCGAGATATACCAAATCAATCTATTCAGACAACAATAACAAGGCCACCTAAGGTTTTGCACGGTTCAAATATTGCGCCCAACATTCTATATGAGTCATTTGAGTTTTTCTTGCATGAGAGGCAACATGTGAAAGGCCTTTCTGCTTCAGGGTCAACCCATGACCAAAATCTCTTAAAAATCAACCCCATGCTAGGAGACTGACTGCTAATTTTAGCACGTTCATAGGAATATGACTGGAAATAAACACAAGCCTAAAAAAGTCTTTAGTTTGATTAAAAGCTCACTTCCAAACAAGACACAGATGTAGTCAGTGACTCAAAAAACACACAAAGCATAACTCTGGTAACATGTAGCAAGCGACTATGTTGCAGTTGTAAATACGCAGCACTCTGACCTCAGAGGTAATTAAATGTTTTATTACATAGCCAACATGACTCCAAGGAGCTCAGATATTCATAAAAACATGTCATAAAGTTCAGCTAAAACTTCAGCATCAGTGAATCTTCATAAAAAATAAGAATATTTACTTCGTTTTGAGCGTCTGCAGTGAAAACGGGGATATGACTCTTTAAAAACAATTAACTGACTGAGCGAAATGTTGATAGAAATTGGCTGGAGTCCTTAAAAGGGGGTAATTACATGCATATGGAGTTTAACTGCTTCATTTCTTTTAACCAGTAGAGCTTTTCAGGCCTGAAAATCAACAAACTCAAACGATTAAAACTCAATAAAAATCATTCAAAGAGTCCAACAGCATGTAAATCCCAGTGCAAACGCTTTATCTTTCTCTGGTGTATCCTGTGCATAAATGGGCATAGTGCAGCTCCCCTCTGCATCTATTAAAAACCACACACACATATACACACACACACACAGTGCAGAATCCAGTGAGCCTCTGAAGCACGTACACCCTTATATGGAAAATGCACACAATGCTCCAGGAAGACCCGAGGTGCCAATGCATCAAGTGTAACAAGTCAAAAGGTTTATGGCTCTGAAAACACCAGGAATCCCAGTCTCTTTAAAAACGTTAAAACA
This sequence comes from Gambusia affinis, assembly GCF_019740435.1. Taxonomy (NCBI): domain Eukaryota; kingdom Metazoa; phylum Chordata; class Actinopteri; order Cyprinodontiformes; family Poeciliidae; genus Gambusia; species Gambusia affinis. The sequence goes on from NC_057890.1 coordinate 13,897,560, forward strand.
ATTTAAACTGAGAAATCTAAAAAATCCAAACTAGACTAACTTTAGTCTAGCTTGTATCATCCATCCATCCATCCATTTTCTTTCACACCCTTCTTCCCTAAATGGGGTCGGGAAGCTTGTATCATAACATATACAAATCTTCGGAATATATGACACTGAGCTACAAAAAGCTGCAGCAGCGATTCACTCCACAGTTAATCATTCATTAAAAACAAATAGAATATTAGAATAATCAAAACATTTATGAAATTACTTTTGAAAAACCTAAATTATTGTTTCAGACCTGATCAGAAGTACAATAAAACCTTTTCCAACTTATTCATGATTATATACATTACATTATATACAACTGAAACTTAATATACAAATATTGCATAAAAATACACAAACAGGTCAATTTGGATAACCTAAATTATCTACAGTTCTTCAATGCTTAAGTACTATGTTTTTGGGATTATCAGCATCATAAGTCAAAAAAACACATAAAAGTTGCTATGGACTATAAGTTGTAATGAAGCTATGCAAAAATGTGTGACATACTCCAGAAAATACAATAATTTATTCTTTTTTTTTTTTTTTTACACGCTTGTCTTACTCAAGCCTTATATTCTGCTTAATAACTTGAAATAATTTTAAAAATTGTGGAAAACTTTTAATCTATTTTTTATGACTCGGAACCACTGAAAGCTACAACATTCATCAAAGACAATATTTCTAAAAAGTTGAATATTTAATCAAATCTAGTCAGCATACAGCAACTCGTCGGGATTAAAGAAGGAAGACAGACATGAAGACATCAACGCATCTGATTGATCAGATGTTTAACAATAGAACCAGAGTCAGAATAAGATCAATCAGCTTTAAAGATTTCTCCAATGATTCTAAATCTGTCTGGTCAAACTGTTTATTTTTTTCCCCGTCATGGTTTAATCTCACCTCTAAACTGGGACCGGCTCTAACGAGACAAATCTCATCACCAGGAAGTGGCAGGTAAAGCAGATTATCTGCCTCGTGAGGAAAGGGAAAGTTCAACAAGCAGCTATGTAGTTGGACCTTCATGCCAGCTGCTTATAGTTGAGAAATGAGGGCGACTTAAAGGGGATCTATTATGCAAAATTCACATTTTACATGTTTTATATTTCCATTTCAGTCTCTACTGCTTCTGAAATCAGCCCAAATGCTTTAAAAAAAAACAACAACAAAAAACGGCTAGCCATTGTTTTGGTAATAAGGTAATGTTTTTGGTGTCAATTATACAATTGTTCATCTTTGAAAAGCAGAAGTGGAGCCTCCTGCACAACCAATAAGAATGCAGCAAGTGGTTTCTGGATGGGAAGTCAACAACAAAACATTTGTCTTTTCCAGCAGCCATTGTACAGCAGTCAAACTGTAGTACAAACGTGCTAGAGTTTTATGGGTTGCTAGGTAACAATGTCTGCTGATTTGCAATGTTACATTCTGGAGGTTTTGGAGACGTCTCATTTTTCAAGCACTCAAATTAAAAAAATTATAATTTTTTTTAAGTGCTTTGGTTGTTTTTAGAAGAAAAAAGTATTTGCATGTTTTAAAATTCTCCAAATTGCAAATCCAAACCTCGTTTTATTGAAATTTCATGTGGTAGACCAACAAAATGTGCACAATAGTGAAGCGGGCAATGTGATTTTAGGCTATTTGTTTTTTAAAAAGTAAATATCAACCAAAAATGTGCATGCTGATCAAAAAGGCCAGGGTAACTGGAGGAGCTGCACAGATCCTGAACTCCACAAATTTCCTTTGTGATGGAGCAGAAAGAAGAAAGTTGCTGTTGAAAGAAACCAAGAAGTTCTGTTTGCACATTTCCACAGATGTTCTTAATCAGGTCTGGATTAACAGGTTACAATTTCAGTTTCTAGTTAAAGTGGTTGGGATTTACCCCAAAATATTAGCAGCAGTAATCAAAGTTAAAGTATCGCGTCAATACATAACTTCATAATTTTCACCATAGAAAACATTTGAAAACTTGCAATGTGTTCTTCTACATTGCCAAGTACTGTTTGGTGTAAAACACCAAATCCCAATAAAACTCACTGAAGTCTGTGTTTGTAAAAATGTAAAAAAGCTGAACCTGTACAGTGTGGTCAGATGGGAGTTAAAAGGGAACTGGGAGGATAAGAGCGACTGGATCTAAACAAACAGGAGAAGAGAAGTGCTGCAACACAATGAGGTCATAGACCGTTTTCAGGAACAGAGCGAATCCTCCCACTCAGGCTGAAAAATCAACACTAAACCGACGAAGCAGCAGCCAAGAAACACGTTATCATAATCTAAAAGGTGTCTTTTCTCTCTACTTTAACCAAACTAAAGGTTTTATCTCTAAAGATGTAGTTGCTCCCTTCAGTCATTGCATCAAGCTACTAAACATTTCAGATCAAGAGAGACAAACTAGGTGGAGTTATAATTCACTTGTTGCACAGAGCAAAAAGAAAAAAAAAAGGCAGAACTTTGCAACACCGAAAGCAGAACAGAAAATGAAAACCATAGTTTTGTCAGAGAGGGACAGGACTTTCTTTCTTTAGCCTTTTATCACACACACCTGCAGCATTCCTGCCTCTGTTTACCTCTGTCATGCTCGTCTGACATCCTCTGTCTGTAAATATGTGACATCACCGTAGGAGGAGTCTGGGCTTTTCTGGGCCCAGACTAAACACACGGATTTAGATACAATTTAGCTGAATATTGCAATATTATAATTAAACCCTTCTTATTTCTGTGCAAAAACAATAAAAACAGAATGTGGGTCAAAGAAACACTTTCTGTATTCAGCCAAGTCTTAATACAGCAATTAAAAGGAGATTTGAGTGCAACAAGAAGTACTTTACAGTACAAGTATAGTTACCATGACAACAGAAGGAAACCAAGGAAATCATGGAAAAATTATCACTTTGTGTTACATCAAATATTTTTATAAGAAGATTTTAATTTAAAAGTCATAGCTTTGTCCTAATTTACGTTTGAATTGTGGTCTGGTGGACCGCACAAATTCAGTTTATGGGCTGCAAATGGCCCTCATGCCTCACTTTGAGAACCCTTCCTTTGAACGCTCTTCTGATCTGGATTGAATACATTAATAAGCTCCATTATGACTTGTTTTTAATTTATGTTAGAATTTATTTCTTTATTTCTCTAAGCTTGCAGCCTGTTCCTGTGACTTCCTGTTGAATCGAGGGGGAAGTCTACTCGAGCCACACCTTTCCTCTTGGCATTCCTGCACTAAAGGGACCAAACGGCCCCGTGAAAAAGCACAACAATGTGCTTTAAAGTGCGGCTCACACCTTTCCTCTGGTGCAAACAGAAACAGAAACTTCAAATTATTTCTAAATGAACCTTCTGGGACTGATGGACTCATAAATGATACACATAGCTTTGATTGTGAAGTTTTACACCCAAATAGTGTGTTATTCACAGGAAAATGTTATTTTTAAGATTCATCAATCTGACATAATTTTCTAACAATGAAAAATATTAAGCAGAACAGAGTATTCTACTTTTATAACAAGTAAAACGTCGATCCAGATTATTTTACTGAAAAGCCGACTTTGCTGCACCCAAATCCGCTATTATCTAATTTATTAAACTCAGCTAAATATAGCAAGTGTTTTGAAAGAAAGTGATCCAAATACTGTAGTTATAACAGAGTAAATTAATTCAACTGAGCCCATAAGAATGTGAAAACTGGAAGCCTTCCTTTTAACACAGCAAACAAGTTTTGGGTCTATGATGAATAACTTCCCTTTCCAACAAAACCACAAAAAACAAACAAGTTTTAGTTCGAATTTTATTTTCTGAGTTCTTCTGAAAAATTAATTTATTTGCTTTTTGCATCTTATAATGTATTTCTAAAATTGTGTAAAAAAGGCTTAAGTTTTAAATGAGAAATCTGCAGAATGTGCAAAATTTTTCTGTTTAATTAATAGTCATATTTCTAAAATAATTGCTAGTTGCAGCCTGGTAAAGCTGCATATCTTATACATCACTGAAATGCAAGGTGGATACTGAAATAATATGATGTGGGAAAAACAACCAAATTGTTTTAGCTTTGAAGAAGTTGATCTGTAAGGATTTAGATGATTAGCCTGTTCATGTGAAATCTAAACACTAACGACACTAATGAGTAATTTTACCAATGAAAACTCAGTTTTGTAAGCATCCAACAAGGAAAACCAGTCAAACTTTCCTCTGCCAAGGCCGCAAATCACAAAGTCGATTTTAACTTGCCTAAGATGTAATTTAAAAGAAAAAAAGAGAAACCCAGATTTCTTAGTAGAGAAAACAAAGGTTTGGGTTTGAAGACCAACGAGTAAAACCTGCAGACTAAACCTGCTGAACCACAAGGAGTCCGGAGCCAGATTTCCTCACAGTAATGAGGACCACACCGGCATCGAGCTTTTCCACTGTGGTCCAGTCAGTACAACACAGAGAACACAGGATATCCAGTTTGTGTCGCAGGGCTGCTATGAAACCGCAACAAGTGTGTTTGCAGAGGCCACCCAAAGATGGAGCTCAGTTCATTACCAAGATCAGCAGAGGGAGGAGAAGGGGAAGTAAAGACACATGAGACAACATGAGCTGCAAAATGTGGAACAAAAAAATTAAAAATGACAAGAGGAGAAAAAGGCTAATGGGTTCATCCAATGCAAACCAGCAGGGAGAAAAGAACAAGAAAATCCCATAAAATTACAATGAAACGGCTCCTTCCAAGTTTTGCATTCAATAAAAACATTTCCACCACAAAACAATTTCAGTGTTTATTAAATACCGTAAAAGAAAAAAATAACTGCTGAGAAAAGGTCCCATTAGCTTTCTTTACAACAAACCTTTCCATAGGAAAGGTTTGTTTCTATGGAAACAACCACAGTTGATCTGCTAATTCTGTAGTCATGGCTGTTTACGGCAGATTTGTTAACTTGAATATTGTGCAACACACTCAAACATTGAGAGGTGTGTGTGAGTAAGTATTTACTGGCGAAGATTATGAAACTTCATGGCTCTGACCTTGGGAAAAAAAAAAAAAAAGGGGGAAAAAAAAGTTCGTTTTCAGACAGCGAGGCAACAATAACGCAGACTGGTTGTCCTTCTGGTTTATTATTTTGTTTTAGTCCGTATTTTTAAAGTAAACTCTAAGATTGTACAGTAAAGTGTTTGAGATTGGTTGTTTTGTTTTTTTTTAAAGAAAATCCTAAACAAATCAAATATAATTTACCTTTTAGTGAGCTGGTTAGGTTAAAGTGTTTGGCGCCATTAAAAGACTAAACACGCTCTAAACAAGGTCAAGCAATGAAAGGTGCAGCAAACAAACAGCGGCTGTAATGGAGAGCACTAGCAGCAAAGTTCACAGCAGAGTGAAGCAACACATTAACCAACAGTGTTATCTGTCATCTTGGTTACTAAATAAACCCTGAGCTGCCAGACTCCTACAGGAAGGGCTGCTTTTATGACGTGTGCGGTTATTTTCTGAAAACACGTCGAGTTTAGCCTGAAGGACAGAGGGAGTGCAACATTACGACACCGTCAGCTGTAATTTATTGACACCTGAGGTGTAATGTTTCTGTTGCACAAGATCTGAAATGTTCTCCTGCTTTACTTCATCCATACATTTTGTTTTTTTCCATAAATGAGAACAGGTTGGGCTTCTGTAGCTTTAACGTTTGCGTCATTTTCACGCTGAGTGAGTCAGTCTTTATTATTACATGCAAAATGAATAGATGAGATAAGGCTGGACGATAAACTGATTTGGGTTTCCATAGTTCAGAGTGGCAGAGGGCGGCCAAGCATGTTTTACACCTTCTATTTATTTAGACTTTGAATTCAGATCAACTCTACTATATAAAATATTAGGACCTGCCCGCATTTTTTTAATTACAAGAATAAAGACTCATATTATAAGAATAAAGTTATGAAATTAAGATTTCATAAATTACGCCTACACAAAAAATAAAAAATTTAAATGAGGAATGTAGAGCATAAGAAAGTCTTAAAATTACAACAAGCAGAAACAGCAGTTTGAATGAGAAAAGAGCCTCTAGAGTTATCAAGATCTGACGTGAGCAGCTCAGTCTGTGTGGCTTTAAAAAACAGATTCAGTCTTTTTCACAATCTTTTCAAAGTTCTGTTCTGGATAAAAATTTGATGCCGATGTGTTAAAAGATTAAGTATTTCTTTATCTGTAAAACCAATACAAAGTGTAACATCACAAAAGGCTCAATATTCCCCAATTCAATTTTTTGTGTCTTGATTTTTTTCATAAAATTCCGACTTTATTCTGATAATAACGCTTTACTCTCGCATTATTTTGACTTTATTCTTGTATTATTATGACTGTACTATTACTTCATTCTTGTAATAAAAAAATTATAGGCAGTTCCTAATGCTCTGTTGTAGAGTTGACTTGAATTCAAAGTCCAAATAAATAGCAGCTGTAAAGCACGCTTGCAAAACAAGATGGCCGCCGTGGGCGCCGACATCCCTCTGAACTACGGAAACCTGTGGACTGCATTGGTGAAAAAACAAAAACTTCATTAAGTTAATAAAATTGTTTTATCATCATTCCTGAATTAGCAAATCTAGAAATATTTTATTCAGATTTTTTGTTGATTTTGCATGATCATGCTAAGAATGTTAACCAGATTACTTTTGCTATAGTAAGAAGTTTGGAAGTCATTTATATTAAACATGTCTAGCTCTTATAGAAACTACAATGAAATTTACATCAAACCAATTCATCAAGTTTTACAAGGTGTGCACCCATTTCAGCTATCATCTGCTGTAGAAAAAGCTGATTTCTTATTATAATAATCTCATTTAACTTCTAACTAAACAAGGATCCTACAGCCAGAGGTTTCGCAGTCTATGATTGCATCCAGATTGTGTTGCAGAGGAAGTAGAGCTCAGTAAAAGAGCAGCTTTAAATTACATGATGAATCATAGTTCTGTATTTGTTGCAGGGCTACAATAATGACAAAGGAGGGTGTGTCTGGGTGCAGTCAGTAGGAAGACAGGAAACAATACCTGTGAGATGTGCATGACTATATATGGTTTCCACCTCGACTGCAGGGGAAAATCCCTTTTAATATTTATAACCCTCTGACTACCTATCATCAAACTGATCAAAACCCAGGGCGATAATCAGCCAAACAGAATGACACTGACTTCACAGCAAACATCCACAGTCTCTTTTTATGACACGGAAACAATGACAGGTTAGAGACGCCGTCATTAAGTAGAAACCCAAAATTAGGCATGTTTCAAATTACAAACTGGATGAATAAAACGTCTTTCATCGTAATAAACGGCTTGGAGGACATTTTAATACAGTGATATATATATTTTTAAACTTATTTCACTGATGATTTTAATCAAAAAACAGCTTTGTATCCCAAAGGGAAATAAAAATTTAAGTATCTTCAAAGAGAAGTTGTAGATGGTGATGCTAAGAGCTGGAAAGATCTCCATCAGCAGCCAGTGTCGCAGAGTATCGTAAGAAGCATCTGACTGAAGACAGTTGCTATCAGCTCAACATTCAGGGACAGAGATGATATTTTACAGCAAGAGCTCTCCTTTCCAAAATAAAAAAAAATCTATTATATAATTACAATACAATGGAATGCAATTTATTCCACTAAAAACTGAAAAACTTCAACTTGCATTTGTTGTTACGTCTATATTTAGAGTCACAATCTGATTTCAGCTAAAGTAAAAAGTCCAATGAGGCTTTGGTTGCACTAAACACCTCAGCAGAACCACAGGATCATGTTCACTGCATTCCTTGCACAAAGATGCTCTGTACACCACAACAAAATACCTGAAACAACACTTTGATAAAACCTTGGAGATCAAATAATGCCCAAAATATCAGGGCTGCAACTAACAATTATTTTAGTAATCAATTATTCTAACGATTAATCGGATAAATTGAAACATTCTGCAGATTTTCATTTAGCTACTTAAGCTTTAATGCAAGTAAACAAAATAAAATTTAGTTTTTAAGTAAAACAAAATTAAATTTTGTTTTTAAATAAAACAAAATTACATTTCATTTTTAAAATAAACAAAATTGAATTTTTGTTTACAATATTCCTTTAGTGAACGCTTGATCAATTCTAGTAAAGAATGCAGCTGCAGTTAAAAATATCTCTACCATCAACATGTGAAAAGCTCCAATTATTAATTGATTAATTTGTTTACTAATTAATAATTTGATAACAAAAGGTCCTTAATAGTATATTTACTTTGCTAAATTTGAACCAGGAAAAGGTAAAACTGACTTCAGGAGTTCTGGGTTGAACATATTTACAGAAAAAAGTGTTTAATGTGTATATTGTTCATTTTTGGCTTAATTATTGCTCTGAGTATGTTATTCTTTCTGCAAATGGCTGTTTTATTTAAAGTCTATTCAATTAATCAATTCAATTATTAAATTAGTGTACGATTATTCCAATAACCGATTAATCACAATTAATGCGATTAATCGTTTCAGCCTACAAAATATTGTGCAAAGTTGAAGAACTTTATCATGCTTGAATAAATTGTCTCTCACTTCCTCTGGATCTGTATAATTTTTTATTGTTCCACTTTCACTCTCCTCTGCACACATCAAAGCGAGCAGCAGACCACCTCAAAGACGGCTGTGGTTTGGTGATAATGGCAGCCTGGAGATCACAGTCGCTCAAACTGCTCCCAGATGAGCTCTGGGCTGCAGAGCAGGAGGAGATGGAATCGCTTACGGAGCCCAGTGGCAACCCAACAGCACCTCGTTCCTTTTGCTTCATGTCACATGAAGATCATTTACTTTGGGATCAGATTCTAGTTCCAGCAGTCATCTGTGTTTGGGGAATTATCTGATTACCTGTCACGAGACGCATCAACGTGACCTTGTACCAAATACAAACACAGCAGAGGAAGATAAGAAACCTCCCTAAAACCTCACAGAGCTAATGAGCTGAGAACAACATCACCATGGTCTTTTATTAAAGGACTCTTAAACATCTTCTTTATGTCTGAATCAAATTTACTTCACTCCGTTTTGGCCTGTTTTAGCATAAGAATACAATATTGATTCATGTTGAAGCATTTGATTCAGAACAAAGTGAAAGATGGATTAAACCAAATGAACCCACCATCTCTGCTCAGTCTGGTTTATTCCCCTAAACCAGGGTGTCCAAACTGTGGCTTGGGGTCCATTTGTGGCCCTTCAGCTGATTTTGTGTGGCTCCCAACTGCTTTTCAAAAATGACACAAATCTTGCCTGTGCAGCTTGCAGACGGAGACTTTTTATTTTTAATCTGGGTAAAATTGTTACTGAAAAAATTATCTTTTAATGAAAAAATGTTAAGTATGACACAAAGTGTTTGTCTTTTTATAATCGAACATTTACGGTAAGTGGAAACTTTTACCAGAAAGCCGACTTTTCTGCACCCAAAACAGCTTTGATTTAATTCATTAAACTTGGCTAAATATAGAAAGTGTTTTGAAAGAAAATTACCTATTTTTGTTCTGACAACTGAGAATAAATTTGTTTAATTAATTCTTTAACGTAGCAACCATCTTTACACTGAACAACATATCTTTCCTAAAGAAAAAATTGCACAGCTTATTATTTTCTTGGCCTGTGTTTACTTCTGACTTGACGATTTTGGTCCACATGACAAAAAGTTTGGACACTATTGAGTTTACTTGATTCTCCCACTGTTTGCTTCTCCGTAGAGTTTCTCTTTTGCAGATAATAATCTTAAACCAAGCCGTGTTTAGGCGCAATTTATCATCATCCCAGTCCTGACAAACACTGTTCTCCATGACGCAGGTAGTTCTTTTCAAAGGCAGATTTATCTTATTATGAAACAACACACTGCTCTGTGACGGAGCTGTGTGTGTGTGTCTGTGTGTGTGTGTGTGTGTGTGTGTGGGTGTGTGTGCATGCCTTAAGGCCTCTGGGTCTGTTTTAGAAGATAGTGAAGGCCACACAGAGAACTAAAGAGGCAGAGTCTAATAAAATCCTGAGAATAAAGGAAAAGCGGTGTTTCACATCAGAATGATGCAATGAATCTCAAGAAGGAACTCTGACTTGAGCTTTAAAATATTACAAAAGCAGTCAGGAGTTCTGGACCCAAAACCCAAAAAGTTAGCTTAATCATGAGACTAAACACGTTACACGCTTTGCATCCAGCAGCTGTTATTCTTGAGCTCAAACCCACAAAAATTGTGATTTAGTGGTTGGCAGAGTCAGCAGGATCCATCCTCAGACCGGACTGAATGAAACTTCACAGCAATATTTTCTATTAGTTTTCCATATTTAAGTTCTGACAAATATTTTTTTAGGAAATAGACTTCTCCAGACTCTGTAAAAACTTTTGATTTTGTTGTTGCGACGCAAACTGAAAACAGAGAGGAAGTGAACTTTCAGGAAGTAAGAAATCAGGTCACAGTTGGACAAAGGAAGGAAATCTAGTGATGGAAAAACATGGGAATGACTTTCAGTAAAAAGAAAAAAAAAAGAAGAAAAAAAAACCCTAAACTAAATATACAGTAAAATTAGCAGCTCTGCCCACTGGTTACATCTAAATATGAAACAACTAAAGTAATGCTTTAAAAAGACATTTACTCACATTTTAGTATATGGTTTTGTTTTGGTTTTTTTTAATAAGTAAAAGAAAAAATTGAAAAAGAAAAGCAAAAATTGCTCCCAATGTTTGGGAACAATTTTTGCTGAATAGTAACTCGTACCTAAACGTTAACAGAATTTAAAATATGATTTTTTTTTAAAAAAATATGGCTCAAATTTGTGCTTTAATGGTGCACAAATAACCACTGAAGTGATCAATTGGTTATAAAATATCCAAAAGTTCAATATTTAGTAGTAGGACAAGCCTTTTCGTAAGAATAAAAGATTTTTCATTTGGCAAACAACATAAAAATGTCTCCAGTAGGTCAAGCAGTGACGCTATGAAACTGTTTTTAGAATGCGAGAGAATAAATGAATTAAGAGAGAAATTAGATCTCCACCACAACAACAGTCAGCTTGTCTTCAGAGTGGCCTTCCAGATAAAAACTAAGTGTCAATTTTCCCACAGCAACAGATGAGGACGTTAACGTCCAAACACCGTGACTCTGCTTTAACTCTAGCTGGGATTCTAAAGAAATTTCCAACTCAGCCTGACTAACGTAAATGAGCGTAATGATGCAGAAAAGACCGGTCTAACAGCACACAAAGTGATTGTGACAACAAACGGAAAGGAGAGCTGAACACCAGCAGAGAGGCGCAGGCTGCAGCCAGGTACCAACAAAGCAGCATAAACCAACAGGCAGAGGAAGCGAGCGTTGAACAGCAGCAGAGGATCCGCAAACAAATCCTTTATCTCACTCTGTCAAGCACACAATGATGTCAGTCGTCCTGGACCCATTTGAAAGGCAAACACGGGCTGGATGCAGATCAGGAGGAATTACTACTTCCTCTACAGAAATACATCCGAGTGAACTCTGTACCTGAAACTAAGTACTGCTCCTGAAGTCATAAGCTGCTTTGGAAGCAGAAAAAGTCAAACCAGAGGGAGTAATATAAATTATTTCAGCAAGATGACAATGTTAACCTGACTAGGGATGTTTTGATAACTAAATTAAAATAAACCATAAGTTATAACAAGTGTTAGCATATATAATGATTATTAGTTTTTTCTTTTGACTGAACTCGCATTTTGCTTTTGTAAATTATGTTTTTCAAAGTGCAAATCTAAAGCTAGCATGTTTACACTTAGTTTTGATATGACTTGTTGATAATTTGGAGTTCCAGTTAATCATGTGTGAACAAGATCTATGTGACTGGCACGTTCTACAGATTTTTTATCAAACTACTTTAGCCTTTTCCTACCACATATGAAATACATTAAACATTGTAAACTCGCAAATAATTAAATTCCTTTTACAAATAAGAAAACATGTTATTGCCAAAATGGCATTCTTTTAGCTAAAACTTTGCTACTTGAGGAGTTAAAGCACATTTACTGACAAAAGTTTTTTTTTTTTTTTTTTTTTTTTTTAATCTTAAATGCAAGATATACATATTGTGAAAAGCAAATGGCCTTTTTTGGGTCTCTATGCTCCAGCTAACAACTAATCGGCTATAAAATTCATTGATTATTTCAAAAACTGATTATACACAATTAATTGTTTCAGACCTAGTATATTTTGCACAGTATTGTATTAATTACTGCTCTCAATGTATTGTTTTCCCAGCAAATGGCCTTTTATGGACCTGTATGCTCCAGTTAACAATTGATTATAAAATTAGTTGACGATTATTTCAATAATCAATTAATCACGATAAATCCAGTTAATTGTTTTTGCCTTAATATGTTTTGTACAGTTTTGGATTGATTACTGCTCTGAATGTGTTTTCTCTGTGAAGTGCTTTCTTTTGAATGTGTATACTCCAGTAACGATTAATTGATTACTATAGTAGTTGATTATTATTTCGACAATCAATCACGAATACAATTAATCATTTCAGTTTTAAAATGAATAGTGCTCCCTAGATTGGCTGCTTTGCAAATGCAAGTCAATTAAATTTATTTATATAGTGTCACAATAGACTCGAAATTATAATTGGTCAATAAGGTAATTATTCGGAAATAAGTTAGTCACATTACACAGAAAAATCCACAAATACTGATCTATTATTGGAGGGAATCCACTCTACTTTTCTAGGAAGGCTATCTGATGATGATACATTATGTCCCTGTTCCACAAAATGGTAAATAAACAATAATGTTCAACTTACTGGTTTCATTCAGTAAAAAAAGAAGTAAATCATTTTTAATTGAAACATTTATTCCAAATGTGAAGCTTCAAATGTGTCCAAATGAAGAATACAAGAATATTTTGTATTCTTCATAAATACAAAATAAAACTGTAATATATAGCCAGAACTGGTGAGTGAAGGAAGCAGCTGCTGACATCCATCCAAACCTCAACACTATCACTGTTAGTGCAAACTGCATTACATTTTCTGTGTTAGTCAACACTCTGCAGTATCAAACAAACTGAGCAAGTCATCATCAGATTGTTATTGTTCAGATTAATTCATGCTAGAGGAAGCGTCTCTGCAGCAACATGGCTGCTGACGTCAGCCACATAGTGAGCCTACAGTCTACCAGACTGATTTGAATTAAAGATGAGCTTCTGCTTCAGCTGTCCACTGCGCATATGTGCATGTATGGCTGATGCAGGGGGGTTTGGGAGGGATTAACCCAGCGTGGTTCTTCATTTGGTCAGCGTGACATTTCCAGACACAAACTGCCATTCACACAGACGAGGCCGTTAAATCCCCCTTAGACATGGCTACTCTGAGTCTGCCTCTCAGCTGTCAGTCCTTGTGTTCCTTCGTTTGTCAAATTTTATTAAACTTCATTTTCTTCTTCATGCAGGTACTCTAAAGTAGCCTGAAATGCATGCTCTCTGGATTCATACAGAGAACTTCCCCATTTTCTCATTTGCATGCAAACAACTGTGTGAACAAGACCTCTGAGTTGACAATCCCTAAAGAAAATAACAGTCTAATACAAAGCTGGATATAATTACTGGCACACTTTTTTTTCTGCTTAATTAGAAGCATTTTGAAGGTTTTGTATTGTTCAGTCTAACCCAGATTTAGCTTTATAGACAAAAATATGTGGGTTAAAGATATGCCATGTAACATGACAGCTTAGAGGGGACCTATTATGGAGAACTCACATTTTGCAACTTTTTATTCTTCCATTTGGGAAAAACAAGCCGTTTGAAAATCCTCCTAATTACTAAGTTACAATCCACTGGCTCTGTGCCGTTACCTAGCAACCCAACAAGAGCTTCAGCATGTTTGGTCGCTGGTTTTACCGCTGTATAATGGCTGCTAGAAAAGCGTTTTATTGTTCACTTACTATTCAGAAACCACTTGCTGCATTCTTCTTAGCTGTGCACGAGGCTCAACTAATGCTTTTCAAAGATGTACGGCTGTATAATTGCTGATCTGTTTGAGGCCCTTTTTACTGTAAATGAGTCTGGAGGTGTGGCCAGCAGCAGCTTGTTTGGATTTAAAGTGACAGTCCCTAAAACAGCTCAAAATAGGCAGAACTGACCAGATGAAAATCTTAAGTATGATTTTATGGGGAAAATAAATCTAATGAATATGTTTTGTGTAGCTTTATAGACCTGCCCTAATTTGTTAAAGAAGCATAATAGGTCACCTTTAACCTACTGATAAGCAATACATTTGGCAGGAAGTAACTTACTAAAACTATTACAGTCTCTAAAAGGATTATACTGAACACAATAGTGAGCATAAATAAACATTTAAACTGTAGCTGTCCTTCAGTTCAGCAAATATACAAGCAGTGGTTTCGTGTAGCAGTGCCACACATTCTTTCCCTGGGGGCAGCTCCCCTCCAGTTGTAATTACTGTTGGCATGTGGGAAACCAGCAGCACCCCACTGTAGCTCCAGAGCAACGGTTTAATGTCACAACCCCTCACTGCAGCGCTGCATGGGTCGTATTGTCCGTCGACCAAAGCGGAAAGGTGAAGGGTCATGCAAGGCTGCAGGATCTGCATGCAAGCGTCGTCTGACAGAACCAGACAAATGTGAAATGGGCAGAGAGAGGATGAATGGCTTGATTCTGCTATAGTATGCTGAGCTGTCAGGGAGGGGAACAAACCAGCTGTGTTTGCAATGATGAAACAAGCCAGGCAACTTATGAAGAAGAGTAGCAATTCAAGGGCATGCAGTACCTTGCAAGCGATTAACACATTGTGTTCCTTACAACCACTGAATTCAATACATTTTATTCAACTTAATGCCAATTTTAGAAAAAAAAGACAGAAAAACTGATACATCAGTAGCCACTTAGGTTTTCAACTCATATTTCCCTGTACTTAACTCCATCCATGTTCCCCTCAACTCAGAACAGCCATCATGTCCCCACTTGGTCACCACTGTATGATGCTGCCACCACTATGTTGCAGTTAGGATAGTTTGTTTGCCAATTAAAATACAACGAAGTTTGTATTTGTAACTATGTGTGAATGATTCTGCAACTCGGCATTCAGTCCAAACCGTTCTTCAACAGAATCATTATTTCTTAAGAGTGAAAACTTGCCAAACTGGGACCACTGGTCAAATTCCAGCGAAACCAAACTTGAAAAACGTGAAATAGCGCAAACGTTCTTGTGAAACTCACTGCCAAACCGCAGTGAAAATTAAAACTATTCTGTGGTTTTACAATTAAAGGAAAACCTGTAGTATAGGTAGAATACAAAAGCACCGAATATTTATAGCTATAATAATTTCAGTTTAAATCATAAGGTTTGCAGGTGGTTCTCATCTCCCTGTCAGGTGAAACCAAACTTGCACAACAGGTGGGCGGACGCAAAAAAAAAAAAAAAAAAAAAAAAAAAAAGTTATTTTTCATGTGTTCCCGGCATAAACTGCAACTATTTCAGAGGTTACCTTGCTGTCTGTGACTTTCCCGGGAGGTTTTTTGAAGAAAGATGTCCTGGCGGTGAAAAAGTACTCCTCGGAGTCTTCCTCTAAGCTGCTGTAGCCGCTGCTCATCGTGCTATTCCACGTCATTTGCGGGCAAAACTTCCCGACGCGGACCCGGTCGCATCAAAACTCCCCTTTTGAAATAACAGTACTAATAAAATAAATACATAAAATCCCCCGTAGCTGATGTTAAAAACAAGCTCCTGACACCAGACCTTTGGGTGTCTCCGTCAACTGGTGATTCACTCCTTTAAATTCACTCTACTGTCTCCCAGTTCTTTCTCTGCCTCTTCTTCGGTCACTGGAATAAGTCCGCCGGTTTGGCCGAAACTCGTTGAAATTGTTCCATTTTAAAACGCCAAAAACCCAACCGAGTTATTTTGCGAAAAAATACTCTTCTGAGTAAAAATAAACAAAAATTTTAACTGTAAGAAAGGGAGGAAACCACGACAAGCTCCAATCATTCGACGTCTCTGCCCGTTTGACTGTTGAATGTGCGACTCCCCTGTGACAGCCAGCAAGCTACAGTGAAGCCCCGCCTACTACAAGAAACAAACCAATCACCTGTCTTAACGTTTTTACTAAGCCCGCCCCATGCAAACAACAGCCAATCACGGAATTGAGTACTATTTTAAGTCTGTCTAAATATTCAAAAGAAAATGGGTGTAAAAATATACTTAAATTTAGGCTTTTTTTTCTTAAAATTTATTTTTTGAAATCCAATTTTAATAGAACCGAGCTACTCTTTAAACGAATTTATTACAGAATTTATTATAAAACCACAACTCAAAGAAAAAATAAAATAAAATGTTACTAGTAAACTCACTGGAAAAAACTGACTGGCAGTACAAGTACATGTTGTCACATTTTGTTGAGAGCGATCATAAAGTTGAGGACAGTAGTTTTATTTTTTTTAAACATGTGAAAATCTGAAGGGAGGGGTTTCCATTTTTATTCTGCCCTATTTACCCAGACAACCCTAAATAAAATTTAGGGCAGTGGTGTCCAATATCAGTCCTCAACAACAAGTATCCTGCATAACTTTACAAAACCTTTAGAGTATAGATGAAAAAAAGCTGTAATTGCAGCAAAACATGGTTCTATAAAAAGTTTATGAAGCACAAATGCTCTTGCAAGACACTGTAGATATAAAACTTTAAAAATGATACAATGCTGTGTCAAAGGTTAGCTAAAAGAAGTCCAACTATAGACGTGCAAAACTATCCCAAAATATTATTAAACCACAATGAAGCCACACCTACTCTAAGTTATGAAGAAATTACTAGAAACTGATGCTAAAAGCAAAGCTGCAACAAAAAGAAACCCATTGTGCATGTTTTCTGTCTTTCTGTGTGCAGGGACAAGTGAGTGAGCGTTACTTCACATACCCAGAGGCAAAAAGAGCCATTTTCTTCACTTCTGTTCAGCAGGAGGAGATTCACTTAAACCTCAGTAAATCCAACACATAACAAATCCCAACAGAAGGAGTATAAAGTTACAACATTACTGAAAAGTGCTACATTAAAAAAGGAGAGGACTGAAGACAAATATTTTAGAAACAGAAAGGTAAGAAAATGTTTTACAAAGGTAAAATGTTGTTTTACCTCAATTGCATAGTTACAAAACAAGTTCTTCGTCTGAAGAAAGCTTTTTCTCGTCCCATTCTTGACCAAAATTACAAACTCAAAATGTTTTAAATGCCTACTTGTGTCTGAACGTTTGATCTGTTTGCCTTCTTTGGATTCAAGATAACATTTTAGATGATTTTTAAACATTTCATAAAACATTTATCAGTGGCTTTAACCATAAACAGAACATTTTTCATATAGGTAAATGGTCAGATTCAGTGTCAGTTCCTGAATTTATTGGAACATAGTACTCCTTCATATTTCAGTAATTACTGGTGGGCAAAATTGACTTTTTTTGCAATATTTTGTGGTACTACTGTGATATCAATAAACTTATTTTTTACGTAACTGTATGACTGAGTGCATGACGCAGCATTCACAGCGCCACAAACACAAATATTGTTCTTGAAAAACATTTGAAATAGGATTCTTCAAGATGTCAGTCACTTATAATGTGTGATTTGTATCAACAAACTGGACGAGGTAATTGGATAATCATATTTTCAAATTAATTGACATTTAAAGATCCTCTTCTGGACCAAACAATGAAGTAGCAAAAATACATTCCAGAACAAACTGTCACTTTTGTTTTTTATTTACCATTAATAGCTGAAATTTATTGACAACAAATCAAAATTCCCATCATTGACACAGGTTTTTAATAGACTGTGATTGTCTTCTGAATATCACTACCTCACATAATGTCATAAATTCAATTAACAAAATGTAAACTGGTACCAAAATAGTACAATTAATAACATTTAGTGAGAAAGTACACTTACTGTTGAGTTTAAGTGGCTTAAATCACATCAGGGATTTATTTATATTTAACCATGTGGTATCAAAGCCTCCTATGGCATTTTTACGCAGTAAAAGCTGAGGTAAGTTAAAGCTGCTCTGTTTTCGGTCGCCTTTATTCATTATAGAACATGTTGTTAAGATTCTCAGTATTAAACTATTTGTGTAGCAACCCACCCAGCTGCAAAAAAGCCACAAAAATCAGAAAAAGCAAATTCAGATGCAGAATCTATGCTACATCTGCATTAAATCAGGCCTAACCCAATCTCACACATGTACACACTCACACAGCAGAGGGAGCGTTACATGCACACGAGTGCTAATTTAAAACCAGGGAGGGTAGGAAAGAGACCAAAATAAATATGCCTCGTGTGGGTCAACCAAACCAAAATCTGGTCTTTTGAAATACAACACAGCAGAGATCTACTCAAAACAATCAGAGTGCTCAGATCAGCATTGCTTCAGTGGACCGCCCAGCGTCCGGCGGGACATGAAAACTTTACTGGACATTCTTTCTTTAAATAATAATAGTTCATAGTGAATCCAGGAGTTAAACAGATTTTAAGCTCTAATTACCACAGAAGAATTTTCATCTCAACTGTCCACAGATGTTAAGATTGTGTACAAACAGATAATGTCTGGAATCAGCTTCTAAAAACTCCTGGCATTATGTCATTCATTAGCAGCAAACTTATTCAGAAAATCCCAGTTTAACTGAAACTAGAGATGCAATAAACTGAGAGAAGTGCACGAAGATGTGCTCATTGTGTTAACCTGCTGTTCGGTGACGTTGGCCTGGAGCCAGTCGGGTTAAACATTAATCGAATTCCAGTAAAGGCAGCCTTTAACTAGAATACACTGGAGTGGATGATGACCTGTTGCCCTTTTGGAAAACTCAGCATCTAGGTAGAGACAGACACTTTACAGGAATAAACAGCAATGCTACCTGATGCTAAACACCATCTCAGACCTGAGACAACAACACATTTTACTCAGAGTTTCCCCCTGTGCATTATAAGTCTGGTGGGCCACCAGACTTTACTTGTGCCCCCACCATGCTAAGCATTGCTTATTTTTCAAAGCCTTTTTAAAACGTTTGCATTTTGTAAGACTTTGTTGCTGTTGTTCATGTATCAATTTTCCAATATTTTAATAACGCATAATTATTGAGTGATATTTTCCAAATGCCCCGTCAACTTTAAACATTTTTTAACTGAAAAACCCGACAGGCTGCTGGATGAATGGCTGCACTAGCACCCAACCACCAGGCTGAGCAGGTTTTCTGGGGGAAACCTTGGTACTAAACAATAAAATGTCCCAGAAAATATTGCAATATGCAATAATATTATTGTTTTGAAACCATTTTCAAAATTATTATGCTAATAATAATTATTTTTTATTAATTATTATTATTATTATTATTATTATTATTATTAACCCCACCAAAAAATGTACATCTTGTAGAGCACACTTAACATTTAACTGTAAGATATTTTAAATATAAAAAAACCACAACCAAGAACAATAAATAAAACCCATTAAAAACCATTTAGAGCCTGAATTATGAATAAAATGGATTATTATGTCTCCGTAAACAAAATTACCATTTAAAAATATCAGAAAAAAAAATAAAGCTAATTTTAGGTTAACATGTGATTGATTGCTTATTGTGACAGATTTTACAATCTCAAATGTGAATAATTTGACAGCTTTAAATTTTGTGAAACCCCTTTCTGAATACTGTTATATCTATTTATTCCTCTTTTGTGCCCATTTTAAATATTACAGAAAAATTATAATTAGGCAAAATTGGTTTGAATAGGTCCAGGCTTTATAAAAAAAAATAACATTGCCTCACAAATCTGTTTTGTTTACATTTTGGGTCAAAATTATTTTATTTTTACTGCCTCCAAATGGTGAGAATGGCCATTTGTTGCTTTAATTCTAGAGAATAAATAGCACAGTTGATTATATTATATGGCAGCTATTCATATAGTGGCCAGTTTTTAAAAAATGAAACTTGCAAAAAGTGCAGACCAATAATCTTAGATATTTCTGTATCTGTGCAGCATTATTAGAGCAAAAGGACAAAAGTGGAAAAACTTTGAGTTTCAGACGATAACAAAGCTCTCAAACTCAGTCAAAGTCCTTCTACTTTTAGATGAATCATTTGTCTAAGAAATCTGATCTAAATGCCTGAATTACATCCACTGAAAGCAGCCATGCTCTGCAGAGTTCTGATAATGATCTAATTATTTAAATTATGATGTTGAAGCAGAAATCAATCTCAAGGTTACAAGATGTCAGAAACCAGAGGATTAAAAAGTGAATGTGGATCAGTGGGATCAAACTTTCAGCCTGGAAACAATCTAGGATCCCCAAAAACGGGATAAGAACTGAAAAAAATCAAATAAAAACTACGAAAGGCCCTCATGAAGAGACAAAGGACCACTGAGAAATTATTTAAAACTTCTACTCGTACTTAACATTGCTACAAAGACTGAAGCGTAACTCAGCCATGTATTCAGAGACGTAGTGACGAAGAGGTCTGGCCATAAGAATGCTGTTGGGTAAGATGGATGATCTGTAGCTCCTTCAGTTACACATTACACACATTCCTCTTCTGACAAACCGGTGATGTTTCCAACACAGCCTGCAGCTCTGATCACAGACTGACGGTGAAACTGACGGTGAAACTGACGGTGCACCCGAGTCACCAACCAATCACTTCCTCAAGGTTTAAGAAACCATCAGAAATTAGTTTTTCTGCTCATTTTTAATGTGCTGGAAGGATTTTAGTTGGAAATACCAGATGTACGCTGTAATTAAGTGTTAAACAGATAGAAACTGAGGATATCCAGAGTTTTTGCATGATTTTTGGTTTCAACTGTTTCTAAAAACAGAATAGTTGCCTAAAAAAACACCCAGATGATTTTTTAGCAATAATTTAATGTTTTTTGGTGTCTGGAAAGTGAACCTCTGAATTGATATGATGCTGGCCCTGCCCCCTTGTGGAAGTAGAGCTGTCCTCTGACAAGACAACTGTTATTATGGCAGACTAACGGACCTCAATGTGTTACCCGAGACATTTTGTGAGTCATTTTTGTCTTATAAACCAACACTGAGGCAGAGACGGCAGGCAAGAAAATTCTCTAACTAGTCCTACGTCGGGTCTATAAGGTTATTAGCGGGAAATAACAGAGAAATCAACAATAAAGCCAAATGAGGGACACAAAGTCTGGTTGGATGCGAGTGTGAATGCTGCAGGACGCACTTTGCACGTACAAAATGTGTGAGTAACGACTTAAATAATACAGGCTTCTAAAAATCTGCCTTCAGGAAAATGCAAACGGTATATAAATCCCAATACAGCAGTTGGCGCAGTCTGTTTTCATCCTGCCATAGAGCTACCGTTGGAATCTACATGCATAAAATCCAGCATAACTACCTTCACTTATTGATCTGGAAATGATTAGGTATTTAGCATTGCTATTTTAATTTAACTCAGTTGTGTTTATTTGACGCTTAGCTGTCAGTCGTGAGACGTTAGCCTTTTAAAATGAGTCATTAGCACGGAGCCTGAGCCGTTTGTAAGGAGTTGTGAATCGTTAGCACAGAGATAGCAGTAAGTGTCATTATGGCAAAAACTGGGATGTTTACTACCAGTTACCTTCGTGGTGCTGACTAACGTGGTAATGTCCATCCATCAGTTTCATTCAACTGGATGTGAGGTCGGCTGCAGTCCATGATCCATTTCTTGCGTTATTCCAGACTCCTTTTTGGTTTTGGAAATGTAATAAATTGTATTCCGGCCTCTACACTTTCTGGGTGATGGTTGTCGGGATTGCATATTACCCACTGATAATTTGGACCATGATTATCTTTTATTTTCCTCAAAATCTCCCTGACTGCAGCGTGTTTTCCATGATAGATACTGTCAATATTATCGAAGGATTGTACTGATTGGTCAGTTGCTGACAAGTGTCCTGGAATGATTGAGGGAGAATTACTCTAAGTCAGCATGGGGGCGGAGCCGGTGTCATGTCAATTGTTAAGTCATATTCGAAGGGCACTGCGCTGTTACCTAGCAACCCCAGCGGAGCTCCAGAACATTTGGTCAGCTGGTTTTAAGAAAAGTGTTTTATTGTTGACTTACTACTCAGAAACCACTTTCTGCATCTTTGTTGGTTGTGCAGGAGGCTCCACTTCTGCTTTTCAAAGATGTACGATTGTATAATTCTGTGTTCTGCCACATTTTTGATTTAAAATGTTCAGATACTTTAGAGCTCAACAAGATTAACCAACATCTACCTCATATAAGTGCCATGCTCTTGTCTTTCCTGTTTTGAGGAGTTGCTAAGAGAAATGGTTTCCGTGCTGATTTATAAATCACATCAGTCTCTTGTATTTTAATGGTAATTAACATTTGTCTGGTTTATGCTATAAGCAGACAAATGACACTACTGTGTTAGTTGTGCAATATATATTTTTACTTTTTTATTAGGAAAATTCATAAACATTTGGTAAAATTGGCTTGAAAAAAATGTTATTGTGCGTCAGTCATTTTTTTTTAAGTTTTCACATAGACCGATCATCCAATTTGTTGGATTTATTTATTTTACAAGTTTTTCATTTCCTGACAAAAGTGAATAAGTCAAGGACTATTTGCAACTTTGATTTTAATGTTTTCTGTCTGACTTATCCAGTACAATATGTTGGGATCTCCTTAGGGTAACAATCTGTTCATGTTTTTTCTCTGAAACTCTGTAAGTGTAAACGTCAAAATATCTGAATAATTTAATGTACAGAAGGTTTTCAGGAGCAGATGTCAGCCCTTAACTGTATTTGGCTGCATTTAAATTAAGTTTATCTCGTCTGTTGCATCTGCTGCCTGGTTAAATTACCCTATATGGGCTAATTTGGAGCACATAGACTTTAAACCTTTAACTTTTTTTAAAAGATGCATCAGTTTGGATTTCTCTGGAGCGTTTTAAAGTCTAAATTCAGCTTTTTCTGGCTTTCAGCAGTGAGGTCCTGTGGGAAAATCAGTCAGATGCTAAATGTCTGGTTAAAAATTAATCTGGTTTAAAAGCAGACAGACCTCATTGTGTCCTGGGTGAAGGGACAGAAAGCAACGTAGAACCACCAGGTGGACATAAAGCAATAAAACAGACATGGCAGTTTTCTCAACAAAACAAAGTCAAATTCCTTTTGGCTTTCATGGAGGGAAAAGTCAATCTACATTTCTTCTTCTTGTACTTCTTCTCTTTCTTCTTATATTTAAAATGTATTTATTTGTGGCATTTGTTTTCAAAGTCAATAACACAAAAATAACAGTAAAACCAAAGGATATGACATCATGTTTTATGAATTCATAAATATTCCAGGAGGAGGAAGTTGGGAGGAATGAATAGGTTTGCATTTTAATTTAGGAAAGTAATTATATGCCTGTTTCTGAACATTTAGGATAGAATCACACTATGTATTCTGTTCAATTGATTTCCTAAACAGAACAAAAATGCATGAAAATTTACTTTATGCAACATGTTATTGGCTGTTTCCCGATCAAATAATTACACAATTTGACATTTTGGAAATAAATTTGGGCAATTTAAAGACATAAATAAAATAAAAAAACACTTTTTTTGGGGTAAAATGTTTTGGTTTTTCATTATCAAAATTGGTTTATTTCAAAAAACATCAATGAATACACTTTTTGTCGCATCACACAAGTCACATGATCAACAACCTGATGTTGCCACAAGCAGAAAACAGGAAGTAGTAGGAGGATTATGGTCAGCATGTTTTCTAACAACTTATAAAATGAACAAACTTATTGTTCATTTATCCTGTATGATTTTAATTGTGTTTCTTATTTAATGGAAACACCGCAATTGATCAAATGTGTCTTTTTTTCCAACACTATTGGGATATTGGCAATGTTTTGCACACATTTGTAATGGAAATGCAGCTATTCTCAACTAATAAAGTTTTAGAAATTGCTCTTACTTTTATTATTTTTTTAATCATTTTTCACTTCATACGGTTTGTTTCTGGAGTGCAGTGGGTGAAATTTGAAGACTCAATTTCACTCAAGAGTTAAACCTTTAAGACATGTATCACACACAATGCTGGATTTTGTTCCAGGCCATTTGGGCAGTTGCCCAGAGTGGCAATAGAGTGGCAGAGTGGCAGACTAACATCAGAAAAAAAAAAAAAAAAAACAAAGACAACAGATCTGTCAGTTGGACCTTGAACATGATTTGTGGCAGACTGTCGTCCATTTCATACACCAACTGGAGGTACAGGTGCACAAGGTGAGTAAATATAATTAAGGTGGATAACCTGAGAATACAGAAAATATTTTCACAAAGTTGGCTATCATTTAATCTAGAAATATACTCCCCACTCTAACCAGGTTTGTGGTTTATGCTACAAACAGACAAATGGGAGGGTCAGAAAACTTGCTTACCGACCCTGATGCTTAAGAGCTCACCTTGTGAGGCTCTTTGTGTTCAGGAGTATTTATTAGTGGGGAGTGGTTTCTTTTTTTCAGCAGGAAGGTGTGTTTGTGGTCTAATTAAAAGGTAGGAAGGTTGGGGGTTTAAATCCCTCACAGCTGCTTTAAAGATGAGAAACAACAGAAGGGGATTTTACTCAGGGAACTTCTTTCACTTGGTTAATAATTAACACTATTTTATGCTGTAGGAATTAGACCTCATAAAAATTGGTCTGAACTGCAACAGAAAGGTCACGATTTTATAGGGATAGCTGCAGACGTCGCAACAGGATTTATGTTTATTTAAACATATTAAGCATTTGATCAATCTGGGAGAATTCAAAGCAACATTTTTAAAGCAACACTTTTAAAAAAGCAACATTTGCTTCAATATGTATGCAAGTATAAGTCAATCTAAACAATAACATGAAAAAAGGATTTAAAACTAGATTTTAAACTTTTTGCATATTATGTATTGTTTCTCAAAATAATAATACAAAACTCACATTAACACATGAGGAACTAAGATATCACATCCAAATGGATAAAATAATCATAAAATAATCAAACATCAGGCTGCTAGTCCTGACTCTGAATAAATTATGCATAATTGGAAAGACAAAGTCTAATTACAACTAAAAACATATAATAATTAATTACATATATTTATAAATACTCATTGTACATAAAATTAACTCAATAAGAGGTTTTGCCTTTAATCTTCAATTTACTTAAAGTTTGGAAAACTATAATTCAGCCACCATTGTTGCAGAGAAAAAAAAAAAAAGAGTAAACAATTATTTTTTCCTAAATTACAACTGAAGGCTTTATGTTAAATAAAATAGATTTTTTATTTGTCTGAATTTATAGTGAGACCAAAATGAAAAAACTTTCCTTAATCTTTCTACATCTTGCATGGCAACCCCAACTTGCTTTGATGTATTCTTTAAATGGTTTTAAGAGCATTTAGAAATAAAGATCTTTTTTAAAAAGTTTGTCAATATTGCATTTATGTTCCCAACAGGAGGAACCAGACGTGGATCACCTCCTCTGTCAGGATATTAAATGATGCACTGAATTTTTTACAGCTTGATTTTGCATCAAAAGTCTTAAACTTTAATCTGAGACATTTAACTCAAATTTATTTTTTATTTACCACATCCGTCTGGCCTTAAATCATACTTTAGTTGAATCAGTGCTGAATTTCTGTGCCGAGTCTCGGACAGATTCAGAAACTGCATAAATCGAACATGATGAATTCGGTTTGTTCAACATAAGAAGATGCCTGCAGTGTATTCATTTTTTAATTTGGACTCTGATTGTGGTTTCTGAACGTGTCCCAGCACACTGTGATCTACCTCAGGGTGTGCAGCCCAGTATTTTACCCTGACAGACAAAACACTGTGCGTCTCATGATCAAAGAGCAGAGGAATGCTGCCGGAGGATCACATGCAGGCCCGGTGTATCGCATAATCACAGACAGAGAGCCAGAGATGACGGATTAAACACAAACAGTTGCTGGAGAAGAAGGTGCATTGAGAGTAAAGATGCAATAACACCCATTATAAACTGCCAACCAACTGAAACAACAGAGTAGATGTATAGTTGTAACCAGACACACACCTATATGGGCAAAAACACATAGTTATTTTTAATCTACAGTTTAGATGTGTTTTTACTTCTAGGAGTGTATTTGTAAGGTCAGACACTGATGTTGGATGAGATAACTCCAACTCTAATTCTATCTGGCTTAAGTGCCTGCCAACCAATCCACACCAAACTTTCCAAAACTCCTAAAAACAACCCAACACCTTAATCGTCCTTTCACTGAACTTTAAACTTGACACAATGGAGTCAGTTGCCGTTGTTATGACAACCACTAACCTCAAATTCATCCACTGGATTTCCAGAAAGAAGCAGGGTTTCCACTGGCCATTTAATTGCGTAAACTGGAATCCAAAATTAAAATTTGCTTAATGGAAACAATTTTGTTTGCATCACGAGTCATGTGTTCAACAACCAGATGTTACCACTGGGAAAGACAATGAAGAAGAAGACAACAAGAAGTGGTAGGAGGATCATGGCGCTGCATGTTTTTTAATGATTTATTGTGTGAACAAACTTATTAATGTGTAACTTTAATTATGTTTTTTATTTAATGGCAACTTGGCAATTGCAAAAGTGTGTTTTTTTCATGTTGGCTGAATAGCTAAGGTGCGCAAACAAATATTTGCGCATCTTTATAATGGAAACACAACTACAGAAGTTTGATTTGTCTCTCTGGAGAACAGATCTCTACTACTCTGTAGTGCACAGGAATCGTTTTACACCACTTCACTCGATGCTTTGATTAACACTTGGTGATGTAAGTTTGGGGTGAAGCTTCTGAAACCAGTTCAAATTTCACTTGTGTGGTCTCCAGATGTTTACAACTCTGATATTTCCATTTTTGTTTAAACTGCTCTTTGCTTGCGGGATTTAAATAGTGGTGAAATAGACTTTTTTTTTCTATCCTATTAAATTATCAAATAACATCCAACATGGCAACCTTTGTTTTAGTGTTTTAAATTGGTCTTGATCAATAGTTTGGCAGAGTTTCTAAACATTTTAAAATCTCCATAACATTTTCTGCTGTAATTGAAGAAGATAGTAGAAAGAAATACTGGTAGAAATATCAAGCCTCCACAGCAGATGAACAAAGTTGCTTTTTTCTGCTCAGCACTGATTTTTGATGAAGAAAAGCTGCAGGTCTGAACTGAAACAGCAGAAGGGAGTCTCAATGCAGTAAAACCAAAACAGCAAAACCCGAAGTCAAAAGTCAAATTCACTCAACTGCGGGTGATTTATTGCCAAGATAAACATTTCTGACTCTCCCAACACAATTTTTTATTATCCTTTTTAAAAGCTCTTCATGAGGAATTTCAACTTTTTAAAATAAAACTTATCAAAATATACACCTGAAGCAAATTTAACTTTATGGTTTAGTTCTTTCCCTTCTGTCGCTTTATCATAAAACACAGACGCCTTTGTATTTAAATATTTTCCTTTTGGTTTCATCTTGTTGCTTTAGTCTGAAGTCTGAAAGCGTGTATTCAGCACTTTTTGTTGTTGACAGCAGGACCACGGTGCAAGAAGTCTGAATGAATGCTGAATGTGGGTCATTTACAGTGCACTCTTATCCAAGCCAGTCGGTTTCTTGGATAGAGATCATCCAACAGGATAAGGACAGGACCTGAGTTAAGCACAAATAAACAAATGCTGCGCAACATGACAGATAGCAGTTCACTGGGGAGTCCCACCCTGATGGGTATCTAAGTTTTCCTCTGAACCACCAACAAAAAACAGGAAAAAAATACTTCTTCCATTCATGTGAAGGAGAATATACTGGGTTGACAGATCTGCAGATCTGGTTTAGACTTTTATCCTGACCAAATAAACACAACTGAAAAAGATCCGAGTTTGTAGAATCCCAGTAGGCAGTTAGAGATTTTTTTCAAAGAATAAATGTAAACAAGGCAGCTGAGGAGGAAGGTTAAGCATTAAATACAACTTGCATAACTATTACCTTGCATCTTACCATCTTTAGACTGGTTAGTTACCCACTGCTGCAACAACTATTGTTATAGTAGGTTTAACTCATCAAAAAATACTCAAACATATTAATTATACTAACTATCTGCTTACACTTATTTTAACAAAGAAATAAAAAAGATATAAATAACAACATAGCTAGCTGGAATTACAAACTTTTCTAACTTCTTGTTGCAACTAGCTGTGCTACATGCTAATACTAGGTCATATATAGACAAGACCTTGAAGTTCTACATTATCGACAACAGAAAGACATAATGTTATAAAGATTAAAAAAAACACCATGCTCATGAAACATTTTGTTGGGTAATTTCTTTTCAATTCTATTCTTTCTGTTGTAGTTAATTATGCTTTCTCTGTGCTGTTATATAGCCTTTTTTATTTCATTATATCAATTATAAAAGCCTTTTATTAGTCTAACACTGTTGTGAAAATTTCTATCCAACTCTATTCAGTTTATCCACCTCGTAAATGAAGGACATTAAGTTATTTAGGGCTAGTCCAAGACGAGAAAATTTGTAATAAAGATTTCCCGATTAATAATTTGAAATTGGCTCAAAGGACACATATGGCAACAAGAATGCTACAGCAGTGGATGTTGATGAAAAGCAATATTCTTGAAGCTAAAAGAAACGTAAAAAACAGCCAAACTGCAGGATCCCAGGAATCAGTCAAGCTATATTCTCAGTGGTTTGGTTCACATTAATTAGACAGTAAAAAGCATCCATTAGCACACAGTGACAATGGCAAACATGGGGGCTCGTCCGGGATCTTAATGGACATCTTAATGGCTTTAACATTACAATTGCATGAAAGGAAACATTACTGCAGTTCCATGAACTGCGATAGAACTTGGATTTGATGAAAACAATATTTACAGAGCTAAAGGAAAAATCACAAGCTTACCATGTAGCAACCATTTGGCTCAATGACAAATCCTTATAAAAGATTTGATAAATGTGGGGGCAAATAGCAATAGCTATGAAATAATTGTTGACAATATCAAAATAAAACACTATATTTACTGTTACAGAAAGATTTACAAATACATCATAAAATCTCTCTGCTTCTTTACATATGTTTTATCTCAGAATAACAGTTGGTGATGTTGCACATGTTAGCTCCCAAAATTGAGGAGGAAATCAGAAGGACCCATCTGCTGGTGAGTCTCTAAGCTGCAGACGGGTGTCCTGTTTCAGCTGATGATGTTAGAGCTTTGTTTGTCAGACTGGGGATTTAATCCCAGACAATCCATAAAAGATTACAGTTTAAAAGTGAGTGTAATATTTCATCTCTGTCACTCGTTCTGCTGTTATGCAAATGTATTTTCTGTTTTATTACAGTTTTTATATAACCAATTGTTTAAAATGTAAACTTTAATTATGCAGTTTAAAAATTGATTCTGATTTGTTGTTTATTATTAGAAAATTTAAAAGAAAAAAAAATGTTTTCCAGGTGATTGTAGATGAAAGTGATGCTAGCATAGATTGGTGGTTTTAATTAAATAATTGGTTTAATATTAAGTTATTAAATGTATTTTTTTTCCCTCTAACGGATGTCCTAGATCTAGCTGAGAAAATACTTTTGTTCAAGTACCCAAAAAATAGGAAGTGGATCTCTTTAAGGACATCAGAATGATGCCTTTTGTAAATTTTAAAACAGCCCACATATTTCTGCACTCTTCCTAATGACAGATAATATTTGGTTTCTGTGGAAACGTTGGGGTCTAGCTTCAATTTGAAAATAATTTGTGGGATTTGGAAATGTTTTTCTCTCCAACACATGTTTGCAGGGGTTCCGTTTCATCATTAAAATGCTATATGATCAGTTTAACTTAGGACTAGATATCTACAAAACACTAAATACAGTTCAAACTCATGTACATCCATTAGCTAACTCACATTCAATAGGCACTGTGTCGTTACAGAGCAACCTCAGCAAAGCCCAGCCTTATTACCTAGCAACACAAGTGGAGCTCCAGCACATTTGGTCAGCTGGTTTTACCATTGAAGACAAGCATTTTGTTGTTGACTTTGCACTACTCAGAAATCACTTTCTGTATCTTTGTTGGTTGTACAGGAGGCTCCACTTCTGCTTTTCAAAGACGTATAGTTATAAATTTCGCAAAATGTAATGAACATGTTTTGTGTGTTCAAAGAAGCACAATAGGTCATCTTTAATGTATTGTGGTGCTAATGCATTCAGTAATTTATAAACTGTTAGAAGGATTTTAAAGCTTGTTCTCCAAGCTTCAGCGAAGATGGAGAACAGGTGATGTGCTCTATCTTCCTAGTTTCTAGTGACACAAGAGGTTGTTGATTAGATGACAGGAAGAAAGGGAAGATTGGAAGAGATACACTGAAAGGATGAGTAGTATGATAATTGCATGGTGATGGTGTTTGTTTACAGCACATATGTCAGAGTCAAGGCCCGCGGGCCACATCCGGCCCGCGAGAAGATTTTTTACGGCCCCTGGGATGATCTTGATTTATTATTAGAACCGGCCCGCAGACCGCAGCAAGCCGGCACCCCGTCTGAAAAAAAATATCTTCCTTATTTGAACTGTAAGTAGTTCTTTAAATGTTCTGTGAGATGATGTACTTACCCATGTATCCATAACAACCGGAACTTTCAATATCCACCAAGTTATTGCCGAAATATACCGTCTATTAAACGAGTGCCCCCCGGATTAATTATACTCTCTGCAGCTGCAGCTGCGAAGTTACCGTATTAACCCGATACTTGCTGGAAAGTGCAACGTCTCCCCTTTCAGACACCGTTGGAATTTTTCCACTTAGCGCTACGTGTGGCGGAATTACGGTACTGCAAATTTAGATGCGTCGCCGGCGACACGTCCGGTCTAGAAGGGTTATTAGCACAGCAGTCGTCAGCATAACTGTAAAATTAACTTTCAGATACCCATCAAAAATGGCAAAAAGGAAGGTGGACACTGAGAACCGGGGGTTTCAAACAAGGTTTAGAGTTTATATTTAGAGTTTTTACTCAGTTCAAGTTTAAAAGTTAAAGTTTAATATTTGTTTTCACTGCATATTACTTCTCCTTGATGAAAGTGTTGTTTTTGATTAATAGATTTTTGCACTTTATTTTATTGTATTTCAATCCAATTATATTTTAAAAATATTTCAGTTGTGTCTGTTGAAAATTAAAGATTACTGAAAGAGCCATAAGAAAATATTGCTTTATTTATCTGATCATATTGGAATATATTTGTTAGGTTTTCAGTAGGTTCAATTAGGTTCACTAGACTATATGCGTCATTTAAAAAAATTTCAATGAACATTCGATCAGTCCGGCCCTCGGCTTGTAGCTAAATTTTTTATTTGGCCCTCCGTCCATTTGACTTTGACACCCCTGGTTTACAGGGATATCTGCATGAATTCAGATGTTTGATAGTGAAGGAAGAAGAGGATGAAATACTCAGCCTTTAGAGATTGTATTTTCTGCTTTCCTGATGTTTTCTGATGAATTTTCTCTAAGTATCCTGTTGTTTTATTTGATGTATTACTGAGTTTTGAGCAATTAGGTATTATTAATGTAGTGATCCACATTCTGTCTGTCTGTCTGTCTGATCTTTGCTTCTATTTTCTGAGATCGCAGCATTTTTCTGTTTCGTTTTCGTTTCATTTTTATGTATTTGTGTGTTTTTGAATTTGTCCATGCATATGTTTGCAATGCATTTTGTTTGCTAAGCGTTTGCACCAGTCAACCAATTTATGTAACCTCATAAGTTGATTTGTAAGTTGACTCTTACAAAGTTTAGTCATCTCTTTCATGTTAAACAAACAGCTCGACTTGCAGACTTGAATTCTCCATTTTCAAGAACATTTTAATCACTAGAAAACATTAGCAGCACTAACAGATGCTCTGCTGTCCAAGTTGTGATCAATTACGTCGTAACAATACTTTCCCACAGATAGGTTCTTTCCCACAAGACAAGAACCTGGCACACAGGCCATAAAGCTGGGTGAGGTCTCATGAGATGCTAAAGGAAATCCAGCAGCAGCCAGATTGTTTAAGTATTTTATCAGATGTTTTTGGTATGTTTAACATCATACAAACCACTAATATAATTTTTAACAACAGAGTTTTGTGTGCTGTTTTTGTTGTTTTCCTGGAAAGCTCCAGAGTTTTCTAATCACTTCCAGACTCAGATAAATTAAGCAACCAAACTAAAAGACTTTTTTTTTTTTTTTTAAACCTGATAGACATTGCCCTCTGTGTTCACTCTCATTTCTTCCAATCTGTGAGGGGTTTGGTTTCTCTTGTGCTTCTATGTTTGTCTTTCCCAGCTCACAGGAAGTTAATTTTATTCTCTCTTTTGGCTCCTTGTCAATCATTTAAAGGATCTGCCTGCATTTAAACCAATTGCATGGCAGAAGAGGAATATCAGACCGTGTTACGTGTGCATTTTTTAGTATACTTTCATTGATATGTTGTCATTAGTATATTTACATTAGGTTTACTTTTTAAAAATCTATTAAACTGATAAACAACCTCCATTAAAGGAATGCTCTATTTTTAGGAGGATAAGTCAAAGTGGAGAAGAGCTACAGCTTTAGACCGTGACTTTATGTAATGTATAAATTAATATAATGTACAGGATTTAAAATGAGTTATCATCTATGTATTCTTGTGTTCTCAGTATTTGTTGTGTTCAGGTTTCATGTGCTGCACATTGAAGCCAGATGATTGAATTGACTGTTAATTCTGTTAGTGGTTTATATTAAGCAGACATTTCCTCCTAACAAGGTTTTATGGACCATGGTCAATGTTTTGAACTGTATCTGCATTAATGGCTGACTTTGTTGCTTATTGTAGCAGTTTTATTTATTTTTTTGCAGCTGAATTATTTTAAACCCGATTCATTGATGGATCTTGTGAGGATATTTGTAAAATTATAGCATATTGGCTTTTAAGGGTGACATAAGAGTCACACTGTAGTTGAATACAGCTACTCTGACAGGACTTTCATACATGCAGTTACAGTAAACTGAAACGGATCTACGTGAATATATCTAAGTGTAAATCCACAAGTGTTGATAGATGTTCACATACTGCAGAGAATACAACCGATTTACTTATCCTTCAGATGTATATAGGTGTGTGTTTGGTTGGTCGCTTAGTTGGAGTTTTGGTTGAATGAATGGAAGACTTTTTGGATAATTTCTTAGTCGGTCAGATGGTTGATTGGATCATTTTTTAATTGGTCAGATGGTTTGTTGGACAATTTGGTTGGTTGGTTGGACGGACGGACGGACGGGTTTGGGTAAAAGCCACATGAAGCAACGGCCGGAGCAAGAGAGGTGGAGAAGAAAGAGCAAACCCAACAAAACCTTTGAAAGGCCCAGAATTGGTCTTTTCTCCTGAACAATTTCTTATTCAACATCTAACATGAATTTCTCTTTCAAACTTTGTGATCAGAACTTGGCTTAAAGAAAAACACATAATATAAAATATGTTATTTTTTAAAATTACTGTTAACTCTTTGTGATGGTTTTTATGAGAATTTGCTTCTATTGGGTTTTTACATGGAAATACTGGCAGAACATTAAAAAGCAAAGAGGAAAATAAAGAATTTGGCTGAATTTCAAACTGTGTTTTATGGAGTAAATTCAGTATAAGAATAATTCACTCTAACTCACCCTAACCCAGGATGCATCACATGATAAGAATGGTGTTTTATTCCTAAAGGACAGCTGGGCGTGCATCCCTTTTAGTTTATAATGGCGTAGTTTTGCAGCTCACACTATTCTATTACACCCACATTTTGCTCATTTTAGTAACTTTAGCAGTTATTTTATGTGTCAGAACTCCTATGTAAGCAGCTGAGATTATTTTCCTTTCAGGAAACAGTTGCAGGATGTGTGACACAAGCACACAGAAACACCAACATTCAAGAATTCAAGTCAGATAGTTTATCTTCATATACACAAATTACACATCAAAACATGAGGATTTTTGTCTACTTTAACCACTATACTACAGTTTTCAGTAACTTAAATTTGCCTCCATTACATTTCTGGACTGGATTTTTTTATTAAAAACTGCAATTAAAGGGTCTCTTTAAAGTGTTATTTTTTTAAATGTGTGTATTTAAAATCAAACTAGGTTCTAAAAGGTCTCAGAGTTCACACATTACCTCGTCCTGACATGATTTATCGCCTTAGAGACCAATGTTTCACCTTTGTGTTTACAACACATCAAACCCGTTGATCTGCCTGCTGTGAATTTAGCTCTGCTGCTGCTCAACACTGATGTGGTTTTATTCCTCCTGCAGAACCAGGATTATCTCAGCACATTTCCAACCAGAGCTGAACACATTCATGAATCGTGCTGAGTAATGCTGAGTGCAGCATTGTGGTCCATTCATAAAAATATGCTTTTGTTGTGTGAGGGTGTGTGGTTGCAGGCAGCTGTGTTAGCTCTACGGATGGCGATGTTTTTCATACCTGATTTGCTGCACATGTGCTGCAGAAACGCTAAACCAGGGTTTAGTTATTGCTAATATGACCAGAATAATAAAAAAATAAACTAAAAATTACTGGAAAAAGTTCGACACAATTCCTGACGGTTGCATCTTATCATTTCTAAGACTGTTGAACTATTTCAAAAACTGTCTGTGGTTGTTGGTGAGCAAAATTTAAATCTTTTAAAATATTTACTGATTTAGTAAAATTATCTTTTTTTCCTATTTATATATAACGACTATATTGCACGTTAAGGCAGAAAATAATGGTGAAAATCTCCAGAGGCAGAATGTTTTACTACAGCACCATCATGTGGCGACCCCAGGTTACTACAAAATGTTCAATTTTCATAAAATGATACCAGCTTCATTCCAGTTTAAACATTATTTGACTATCTGGACTTTTTATCTGATAATTAATTGACAAAGCATAAACCTAACTGGAAGCCCTGAAAGTTGCAGCACCCAAATGTCTTGAGAAATGTAATCTGGATGATCCTTAATCAATACATTTTCTACTTTTAATAAATTCTTACTTTTAATCTATTCCGGTTTCTAAAAATTAAGCAAACAATGAGAATTAATCACACTGTAAAAGTTTAAAATGCATCTCACTGCTGTATTTGAGACAGCTGATTGGGTCTGTCGCAATAAGCAGTAAATCAATTAATTGCACAATAAATTAAGACAAACTCAATAATTTCCATTTGCACCTTTTCTCTTTCTTAACTGAAAACTGGATGACTAAAGTTTTCAGTTTGGTGCTTTGGTCTCAACTGTACTCTTTTTTGAAGTGCAGTTTTGTTTATAGAGGATTCATAATAAATTTTATTTGTTGTTTCTGTAGTTTTGTTTATTTATTTTGAACATTTAAAATGTCTTCCAGTTCCAGTGTTAAATGTTCATTAGAATTTAAAGTTTATCTTTAAGGATATGTTCTTGCATTCTAATGCCATTATCATCATATTACTTGAAAATGGGTTCAAAACAAAAATCTTATATTTTGTCGCTTCCATTAATGTTTATCTAAATGGAAAGGAGGAAAATGCAGCAAAATCCTCTCAAATATGACAAATTAGAGGAACTGATATAAAACAAAAGTATGATTAAAACATATAAATACACATATTTACAAGCAAAAGTGTAGATGTTGTAAAAACAAAACACCCATGAAGACATTTACACAGACAGCTGCTGAGGTAAACAAACGTCGGCTCATTTTTCACTCACATGGAGTGGCGTGTTGTTGTTGTTCAGATGGTCCTGACTGAGAGGCGACGCAGCAGGATGGCAGTCGAGTGACACTCTCTCTCGACATTCAGCATGACAAGCATATTTACAACCTGCAGAGAAATGAGTCTGCATCAGCTTAGAAGAGCATGCCAGCCAGAACAATAAGAGGAAGACGTTATTTGTGAGCTTCACAGACATGCAGAAACAACGTGTATGCAAATCCTCCATTGATATTGACAGCTCGTCGGTTGGGCTCGTAGATCCCATTTTGCAAATAAAGCCAACGTCATGCAAATTCTGAGATAAGCAAACTATAAAGAAGGAAAGATTTCAAAATAAAATTCATCAGGACACACTAACATTTTAATAATAATGCACAAACAGGACAGATTTCAACAAAATAACTTGGAAAATAAGCATGGATAGAACAAATGATTGAGACAGACAAACATTCTGAATGATTTTGGTTTAAAAACAAGTGCATTCTGGGAAATTGAGTGCAGTATTGGTCCACAGATAATTTTCATAGCCATTACATGGAAGGAAATAAATACTGGGAGAGAATAAATGTGAAAAACACGCATTATAGTTTTACAACATTTCCACTAAAATCAATAAGAACTTACTAATACTTTTAATTCAAAAGCTCTTTGATTTTAATCGCTTAAATTAGGCATAAACAAAAGTAATACAGTAAACGGATAATAAAAACTTTTCAATTATAATTTCTAAAGTCATATTTCATGTTTAATCTGTAAACTGCTAAGACAATAAGAAGAGTAAGAACTATATGGGAAAAGTCAAGTTATCAACTCTTTAAAAACATGCTTAAACTAACTGACAATTGTAATCAATAATAATTCAAATTGTAACAAAAATAAAAGCTGTGAAAAAAGATTGGTATTTATTCAAGTGAATACAAAATTAATACAATAAGACAGTGGAAAAGAATAGTTTTATTTAATTCAGAACTGAAAAACGTAGCTGAATTGTAGCATAAAAATAACAGAAGTCATAAAATTCATATTGAATACTTTAATAGAAAAAATTTAATTTTAATTTTTGGATTAAGTAAATAGTTATTGAGCAACTTAAATGAATTTTAAGATTAAAATAAAATATGTAAATATAATTAACTTTGATATTGCACTGTAAATATGTAAAGTAAAATGAATACATATATAGTCCATTATTTAATAACTTGGATCATTAAAAATGTAACTTAATAAAATAAAATGAATCTATTTTATGGTCAAATTTATTAGGAATTCAATATGTGAATAAATAATCGTTATAATATTAGTATTATCAATACAATATATAAAAATTACATACATGAAATATAAAAAAATGCATGTTATTAGTCCTTAATTAGAAAAACATGCTTAAAAAAAATCTTCAGTGATATTAAGTTATAGGAAGAAAAGTTCATTTTAAGCGTTTTGAAGAAATTCCAGTAATATCCCGTGTTCAATCCAGTTTTCATCCTTAAAACTGAGAATTAAAACTGAATGCTAAAAACACTGGACAATGTAACACTCTTAAAAACAAGAAGCAGTTTATATTTACATTTCCTGACATTTACGCATCTAATTGTGAAAAATAAGCATCTGTATCAATAACAGGTGAACTGCAAGATACATAAAAAGATGTTTTTAGGTTAAATCCCTTGATAAACACTTGGTCAATCCCACAATCCTACCTGTCGACTTTTTCCTCATGTGCTGTCCAACTTTATCCGACAGTTTGCACATGGCTGCTCCCATCTCCCATCTTAAACACTGTTAGACCTCATCGTCATTGTTCAATAGAAAGCTCGGCTCCTCGCTCTGCTGTCTGTCTGCCTCTGATCAGACCTCAGATGTGCGCAGCTGCCATTCTTCCCCTGTGTTGTTGTGCTGAGTGGCTGATTTAACAGTCAAATGGAGGCCACAGTGTGATGGACACAGACAGGGCAGGAGGGGAGGAGGCGGCGGATGGACACAGCACTGCTGACTCAGGCATGTCCAGCAGCTCTCTCCTCACTTACGCAGTTTGTTGTAACTAAAACACGTCCGACTAACCCGGCTTCCAATCCGTCCATTCATCCGAACATCAGATCATCCACATGGATCCACAGTGGGAAACACAAAACCCTCTACACACAAACTACGATCCAGAATAATAAGAAAGGTCTTTGCATATATTGTCTTTTAAACTGCACAACTTGGGTCAAGTTTCTTCCAGAAACCTCTCACAATAATTAGCTGTAATTTTGCCCCATTGCACCTGATAGAACAAAGTAAGATTTTCAACTCTGTTTAGGCCTGTCACAATAAGCAATAAATCACATGATATTTTAAAACGAGCTCAATAATTTCCATTTGAATTATTTATTGTTTTTCGCTTTTCTTTAAAGCAAAAAAGCAAAACATCCACGTTGCTGCCACCTTTGTACTAGTCTTTAGGACTGCAGGTTATTCATTGGGTTAATCTAAAGTTGATTAATCTTATCGATCAACTAATTGATAAGCGGCCATTTTCTTAAATACCGGAGTTTTCTATAACATAAAAAACTAAATTGCTCTTAATATTAAAATATGAAAAGAAAATCATTAATTTTCAGCATTATTTTGTCAGTTGTGTTAAATACTGACAGAATAAACAGAAAATTGTGATTTTCTCCTACTGTTAAACTTAGAAATATTTAGAAAATATAACAAAACAAGAACTGTTTAGGATTCAAAATCTATCTTGCTTATTAGAGTCATATGTTTTCCATCACATTACTTTTTTATCCCCACCGCTTTTCTGCCATCACATTCTCACCTTCGTAGCTCATCTGTCATTCTCAGTCGAGAAGTTGGCGCTGCTACGTTATGTAGCTCGGCTGAATTAGCGCTATTAAGGTGAAACTTAAGGAGCTTGTCGAATGTTTATATTTCAAAACAACTTAAGGAACTTGTAGAGTGCTTATATTACTAAAGGAAACCGCATAAATAGTATCTTCCATCCCACACCGAACGCCGTTTGGACCGTTTGTCTCTCCAAAGAAGAGGCGCGCCCTCCGCCATCTTTGTTTCTGCATCAACGGCTCCGCTTAAGGATGACCAGCGGCGCCCTCTGTTGGATGGCGGCCAAACTGCAACACTAAAAGAAGTATTTAATAGATTGGAGCTCATTTTAATCTAATAAAATTATTATTCGATTAATAATTAATAATTAATAATTAATTATTAATTAATACGTTATAATAATTTAATATTTAATCATTTAATCAACAACCATTGCCCAAAGGCATAATAACCTTACTGGATGTAAACGTTTGAGCTTATAGTAATGATAAACTACCGTACTCAAATAAAACATGATAAGTATTCTCGCTCTTAGCAAAGAGAAATAACTTAATTAAACCTAGCTGACCCAAAACAGGAAAAGATTAGTCTGATTTAATGTTGGACAGAGAGAAAAATGTGGGAATTTTAAAAAATATGGGGATGTTGAAGCCTGTAAAGTTTCAACATGCAACATGAATTATCTTAAATAATCTCTAGCATGAGAAAATTCTGAGAGAAAGAACTATTTTCAATCTTTGGGCAAAAATATGCAGCAATTCCTGCATGTTTTTGCTGTCAAGTCACAGTTTGTAATACTTAAAAACGTTAATTGTGCTATAATGCTGCAAAGATAAAATGCATAATTCAGTTCCAGTGGAGCATTTTGCTTTTCCTCTCTTCCTCTTCCTCACCCTCATCTTCGCTCTATGGAGTCATAGTGCTGTCTCAGATAAAAGCTTCCTTGATGCTGCAAATCGATCAGATACAATCAGCCTGACAGAGATGAGCTTGGACCAAAAAAATGTCCCGACCTTTTCTTTTTTCACATCTAGATGACTAAATATAGAACTTATTTGAATTTAAGCGACAGGTGGACGGATGTTTACTTGCTTACTTAGACACAGAAAATAATTTAACATTTTTCTGGACTGGAATAGAATCCTCTTATGATTTTATGTTGAAACGAAATGGTGCATCATTTCTACTAATCTACTATAAAGTAAATCACTACTTTGGATTAGATTATAAAGAATTGAAAAGCCTGATTTAAATATAGTCATAAAGTTTAAAGAAATTCATATTTATAATCTGAATTTACCTGAATGTAATGAGTTAGTGCAGTATGTTTTTACTAATCATTAGAATTTTCATGACAAATGTACGCAAAAATGTGTTGATATTCTAACTGAAAAAACAATCTTGCATTTGTGTACTGAATAATAATTCACAACACAATTATTAATTATTATTACAAATAATAATAATAATAATAATAATAATAATAATAATAATAATAATAATAATAATAATAATAATAATAGTAATAAATTAAACTCATAGTGCTTTTTAGGACACTAATTACATGGAATTAATGGAAATGCAACTATAAATATTAATACGAATAAATATTAATGACTTTCATAATTTTCATTTAATATTTGCTTTTTGATATTGCTTATGTATAATATTG
This sequence comes from Gambusia affinis, assembly GCF_019740435.1. Lineage (NCBI taxonomy): Eukaryota > Metazoa > Chordata > Actinopteri > Cyprinodontiformes > Poeciliidae > Gambusia > Gambusia affinis. The sequence continues at coordinate 13,937,844 of NC_057890.1, forward strand.
TACCTTTACAGAAATTCACAAGTAATTTTAGTGTACTATTTTACCACTTATTATAAATAAGCCATTTTCTTAGTAATATTATTATTATCAATCTGTGAATTATCTAATAGAAAAACTGTGTTGTAGTTAAAGTTTCACCTTTTCCTCGTGACTGTTTCCAGTAAAACATGAGCTCTTATTGTGAAAGGATCAGATCTGAGCTCAAACCTGTCGGACGAAGAGATTTTTTTTTTTTTTTTTTTTTTAGATGCGTGTCAAACTTTTTTCTCTTTTGGCACCACGACTCTAATTCAGTCTGTGTTTGCAGAGAGAGCAGCAGAGAGGCTTCAGCTCCTCTAACATTTATTTACCTGCTGAGACGTTTCTGACCTCAAGCTGACCCAGAGACAAAATGGAGACAAGTGGCTCTAAAACTGGAGCTTATCACGTTACAAATGCTTAAACTACTAGAGAAAATATACATTTAATCTTTTACTGTAACTTTGTTTGAGAAAGTTTGAAGATTCACTCACACAGCGTTCAGAAATGATAACAGTAGATGTTACCGTTAAACATTGTGTTGATTAAATGAGTTGTTGTTTTTGTCTACTTATGTAACAATTGCAAATTTGAGCAAGGTTTCCAGGCACCACATATTTACATATATTACATAAATAGACTGTTTTTCTTCTTCGCAGTCCTGCAGTACATCAGATGAAAATGTTCCTGTTTTGTATCTATTGAATTACCAAATGTATTTCTTTCTGCTAAATGCCCAAAAAATTAATAAAATGTGTTTTTAGAGAAAATGTTTCCGCCTATCCCAGGATGAAAATGTTTCAAATATTTATTAGATAACCTGTAGGAAAGTTTTTAATTTCACTTTATCAATAAAATAACTACAAAAGAGGATTTGCTGCATGATCTAATTGTTTTTAAAATAAATAACAACTGAAATTACTGATATACGACTGTTAATTATTAAAGATATTATATTAGGGAAACAGCTGGGAGCGTTAAATATAATATAACTATCGTATCGTGCAGCACAAACATTTGACCCCAATTTAGTTTGTTTGGTGGGGGAATTGGTTGACCTTTGACCTCTAAACTTTTATTAATATCTTCAAAACAAAAGCAGCACAAACGAACATTTTAGCAGCACAAACATAGCAGAGTTGATGGATACCAGTTTTGTTTAACTTCATTATTACGGTTGACCTTTTGTGACCTTTGAGACCTTTATTAATGTCTTTGAAATGACCGCGGCACAAACAAACATTTTAGCTACACCAATGTTTTTGACACCAATTTTGTTTGGTTTGTTAAATCTTTATAACTTCACTCAGGTATAAAAAAATATATAAAGATTTATATTAACATACAAATCCTCTGTGTATTAAATCTGCTGTTTTTTATTTTATGATGCAAATATTGTTTGAGCCGAAGTTAAGTTTACTCCCAGTTGAGATCTGAATATGTTTTACATTACAAGAATTCAAATATAAATTTATTTGTAAATTCACCAAACAACAAGCAAGCAAAAGAGAAAAAAATAGTCTTTTTCAGTTTTTATAATTTAATCATTATTTCCTAAATAAGGATGAGAAAGAAAATATTTGACGGTTACAAGCATAAATAACTTTGATTCATGTTGAATTTGTTTGGGTTTGGATTGTTTTCTTTCCTTTTATATTTCTCTTTTGTGATTTTGTATATAAGAAATTGTGTGTTTTCAGTTTTGATATGTAATGATTTATGAAGAAGTAGTTTAGTTTAGGGCTGCACAGTGGCGCAGTTGGTAGAGCTGTTGCCTTGCAGCAAGAAGGTCCTGGGTTCGATTCCCGGCCCGGGGTCTTTCTGCATGGAGTTTGCATGTTCTCACTGTGCATGGTGGGTTCTCTCCGGGTTCTCCGGCTTCCTCCCACAGTCCAAAAACATGACTGTCAGGTTAATTGGTTTCTCTAAATTCTCCCTAGGTGTGAGTGTGTTGTTTGTCTTGTGTGTCTTTGTGTTGCCCTGCGACAGACTGGCGACCTGTCCAGGGTGAACCCCGGGACGCAGCTGGGGATAGGAACCAGCAACCCTCCCGACCCCATTAGGGAAGAAGGGTGTTCAGATAATGGATGGATGAATAGTTTAGTTTAATTTGATGTATATCTTTTCAGCCATGTTGTTTAAATTGTTCTAGTGTTTTGAAGTATTAAAAAACAAATTATTTAATTAATGATTTTTCAGTTTCACAATAATTAAACTGGATATTAAACTTTTCCCATCCTTTATCAGCTTAGCTGTTACTTTAAGCTTAAAAAAGGAGAAAAGAAAAGAAAAAAATCACCAATAGTTACACATCCGCCTTAAGTTCATCAAACTGAAATAAGAACAGGAAGCTGGAAAAGCAACGTATTCAGGTCCTTTTTGTGAAAATTTTGTTGTACAGTATTCACACAGCAGACATAAAATTCAAACATGCTTTTGTTTGAAGACTGTGAGCGTGTGAACAGGTGAATAAATGCTCCAGCCATCTGCTTTGTCCCAAGTCTTTTACCAATGTCCTTCCTACGTGCCTGAACACGAGCTGCAATGTTTCTGGCAAGCAATCAAACTTTGAGCTGCTCAGAATAAAAAAAAAGCAAAGCTATAACATTATAATCGATCCTAAACACCTCCAAACAAGCAAATTATTCATTTTAAAAATCAAAAAAATTGTAAAAACAGTAACTCTTCATGAATTTAACTTTGTTGCTAATTTGCTACAATTTTTTGCATTAAGAAAGAAAGAAAGAAAGAAAGAAAGAAAGAAAGAAAGAAAGAAAGAAAGAAAGAAAGAAAGAAAGAAAGAAAGAAAGAAAGAAAGAAAGAAAGAAAGAAAGGAATTTGGAAGCAAAACAGTTTCATTCACTCATCAGTGGAGGCACTGATGTTGCTAAAACTACAGGCAGAAAATTGACGTCATCGTTCATGATTTCTCCTTCTGCTCTCTGATTGGCCCGGTTGAAATTCTACCGGAAAGAATTGAAGTGAATAGGAGAAAGTCCCGACGGCTAGCCAAGCTAGTTCTTTACCAAAGGTAAAAATTCAACCAAATATCTTTAGTTTGGACACTGAGCACACCAGTTATAACCAAGAAAATAATAACAAATATTTTGGATTTTCCGCCGTCGAAACTCACCCGACTTTGTCCTAAGCGGACCAACTTCCAGACCCGCGGAGCGTCGCACCACCTTTGGAAAGCGGCAGAAAAACCGCGATATTCCCCTCACCCTTCTCCCAAAGTATTCAACGAACCCCATCAGCCCCACACTCTGCCCGGATGTTTCCACCTCTGAAAGATAACTCCCATCTACAGACGCCCAGATCCGGAGAATCATCCTCCCTGAGACGCTTCTCGGCCAGCGGCGGCGTCCACAGTGATCCACCGGCTCTCTTTGCGAGTCATTATCTGTCCGTGGGGGCCGTGGAGCCAAACTGTCAGAGCCACTGAACAAACAAGAGACGCCGGCAGCTGACAGACGCCCACTGAGAGCCGGTGGAGTCGGATTATACTGAAGAGGTTCCGACAATCAGCTCCGGTATTTTTCACAGAGGTTCAAAATGAGATTTAACGATGTGAGGATTTACTGCTGATTTCCTCAAATAAAGTCAAAATTCTATAAGATCTAAGATGCTGGGATGGATGTTTGAAGAAATGGTTTAATACATTTGTAGGTCTGCAACCAACGATTATTTCAGTAATCAATTATTCAATTGATTATTCAGACGATTAATTGATTAATTGGATAAAAACATCAGTCATATTCTGTAGAATTTTCATTTAATCGCTTAATTCTTTTTTCTTTTTTACGGTGGAGTATGGGAATATACTAAGACAAAAATTAAAAAGAATAATATTACAAGAATAAAGGCAGAATATTTTCAGAATAAAGTCAGAATATTACAAGAATAAAATAAGTCAGAATATTAAATAAAGTCAAAATTATGCTAGAAGAAAGTCGTGATAATATAATTAAGTCAAAAAGTCATAAGACTAAAGTCATAATACTATGATTTTATCATAAAGACTATATTCTCAAAATATTACGACTTCTCATATTACAACTTTACTCTTGTATTATTTCGACAATAAAAAGTAAAATTATGAGAATAAAGTCAGAATATTAAGAGAATAAACTCATATGAGGATAAAGTCAAAATAATACCAGAATAAAGTTGTAATAATATGAGAATGAAGTAATATTTTCAGAATAAAGTCAGAATATTAAGACTTTATTCTCAAAATTTAAACTAATGCTGTCAATGAGAGTTCAAAATTAAATAACTGTCTCATTAAGGAGACTTTTTCCATGAAAATAAGAGTGGACAGAGTGAGCCAAAGCTCCAGTTTCCTGCAGAAATGGCTCCCGACAGCCTCTTGGCTAATGAACACATGCTCTAATGCAACATTAAAGCCAATCCAACAAAGATACCTGCTCTGTCTGCAGGTTTCTGTTACTGCACGTCACTGAGAAACAGACAAAAACCATCAGTCCTCACACTCAGAGGCACAAACACTGAAACAGGAGCGCCAAAACTCAAATTATTAAACGATTACATTCAATTCATCACTTGGAAAAACATGGAAAATAAAGTTTAATATGTAAAGCTTTCAGAACTGCTATATAAAGAACATTACTTTATCATACAAAATGTGCTTTGCACTGCAAGAACACAACATCTAACCAAGTATTTTATTTTAAGTGTGTAAATAACTTAGTACACTTAAAGTAAGACAAAACTAACTTACAAGTAACTTATTTATTCCTTAATATTGATTTTAAAAAGTTTTAGTTCCACTGACTTTTTTCCCCACTAAAAATATGGAAATATTTTGTTACAAGTGGAAAAAAAATCAGTGAGTGGAACTAGTACTTTTATTTAAACCACTATTAAGGAATTACTGACATAAAACAATCTCCTACTTCTTGCTGAAGTTACTTGTACATTAATTTTGCCTTAATTTAACTGCACCAAGATATTTAAACTAGAAATTAGGCAAAATCTTCTTGGTAAGATTTTGTGTTTTTGCAGTGTGTACCTTTGATTAACAGAAAAGCATCGATCAGGTTTTGGTCTAATTCCAGTTTTTGATTTTAGTAAAGCTCTAAACTAGGAGTAATTTCTGTATAATCAGTAAATCCTGGATTATCTACAGTACAAATTATCTGAGACGTTTTCTACAGGATTTTATTCAATTTTGAGCTGTGAGATTCATTTGAAAAAGGTTCATTTTTAAGGTTGGAGAATTGTTTCTGTCTGAACAGTGAATTCTTCATTTATCAGACAAAAAACAGGAGAGTTTAAGGTACAGAGAAACTCAAGCAAAAAGACATAGCAAAATGTAAAATATTTCAATATCCAAATAAGACTCGCTCATCTGGAAAAATTAATGTTCAACTGAGGAAAACTTCTGCTCTTGCTGCCTTATAAGTGACTGTTTCTTGCGTTAATAAGTGAATAAGTGACCAATGTAAATATCAGCAGTGAAGACAAAAGTTTTTCCTTTAATGTTTGTTCTTGTAGTTGCTTATTCATTTCCTTGATTTGCTGGAGGTTAAGCAGAAAAAAGACATTTTTGGGACATTGTGTTTTTGCAACTTGTCTTTCTGTAAAAATAATATATAAATAATATTAATAATGTGTGGAAAATGTAAACTAGCTAAAATGAACAAGTCAAACTCATAAGATAATAAAGCAAACAGTTGGAATATTAAGTTTTTTCTGAACTAAAAGTATTAGAATAAAAAATTCTAGTGTTAGCTAGTTAGCTAGCTAGCTCTAGCTTTCCTTATTTAAAAAATGGCAGAAGCTGAAATTATTGCTTTCACAATTCATGTAACACGTTGCTATGGCAACAATAAATTCAATAAATTATACATCAATAAAATACAGTTTTTTGTTAGTACCACTTCAGTGTCAAAGTAGGGAAATTTTAAAACATAAATACACAGGATTTGAATCTAAATATAGCAACTTAGCTAAATAGCACTAGCTAGCTTCATAAAACAAAAGAGGTAAAACGTGATTGTTTTTCTCCATTTATTAAGGTTGTTGATATGCCAGTTAAAATTGACTAAACTAAGGTTTTTATCAATGTTGTCCATCTATTTTATTTATTTGAACAGGAAAAGCATTTTAGGTGGGCTTTTCACATATTATAGATTAGCTGTAACTTGCTAGCCTGTTAGCTAACATTAGTCAATTTCAAAGCACAGGAAATCAGAAAGCTTGTTTCTGGCTTTCTCCTGTATAATCAGCTTATATCCTCTGTTTAGCTAATAAATTGATTGCAGTGGACATCAGCCTGTTTGTGGTTGAGCTTTTGTGGATTCACCTATTCCTGTATTTTTCAGTGGAACATTCTTTTTCCTTGACTCTGATTGGCTAGCTACATGAGCTAACTTAAGGAAGAAGTTGGATGTTAGCCTAATGTGGTAGTGCTGTGACATATTTGTACTGTTTATTGGCACATATGAAAGTATATTTGGTGTTTGAACTATTAAAATAGTCAGTCCCTCTATTTTTAGAGGGAACTTAAGTATTTGTGGATTTAAGCAACTGACATCCCTACAAATGCAGGATTCCACTGTGCTATAGCATTTAAGCTAGTTAGATGGTACTATGTTGTTTGTCTATGTTTACAAAGAACATATTTTCGGTTAGTTATCATTTTAATGAAAATAATATTGAAAGTGAAGCTAAAAACAGGAGAGGAAAAGGCTTAGCATCAAAATCCAAGTGACACAAGTTTCGAAATAAAAGAATATGGCAAAACTTCTTCCATAACTTCCGCCTATTGTTTGTCAGATAACATCACACAAAGAGAGGGAAATGTAGACGAGTCAGTCAGGCTAGTTTTGTTTTGTTTTTTTAAAACCTGAACTAGTTCACCTGCATACTGTCCACATTCCTGACACTAAGCATTTCAGAGCCCTGCCTATTAATAACTACAACTTCTGAGCAGTCGGTCTTTACAAACGCCAAACTAAGTTAGGTGTTATGTCGACTTTGTCTTGACACCAGCCAGTTCTTACAAAGTATTTCAATCCCAGCTGTGAATACAGAGAGGCTGTTATGTTCAGATTAAATTATTTAATGCATTTTTTTCATACAATTCACAGGATGACAAAATGAGGTTGTGAGTTTAGGCTCCGAGTTGTACTTACAGCAACATCAAAAAAAGGTTTTGTGTAGTTATTAAATTGCTGGAGAGATTATGGTTCTTAAACAAGATGAACATAAACAAACTGTTTAAAGAAGCTAGCCTCAAACTGCCATTAATTAGCAAATTGTTTTCATCCTTAGATTGATATCTCTGAATAAAATCCAGGGTACCTGGTATAACAGATCTAAATGATAAATGGAGTCCACCAGAACATAATATAAGTTTAAATGGAGTTTATCATTGAAGGCCTAGGTTTCCTAGAGTTGAAAGGTCTAAAACAGATTTAGGTTATTAAACAATGTCCCAATCTTTGAGCATCTTAATTAAATCAAATCTACAAAAACATGGCTATCTATTCCAGGCAAGACAAGGCAAAAATACATTATGGAAGAAGACCAAAAATGTAATTTCTGCCCTAATTTCAACACACTGTATAGTGGGAAAGTAACGCTGTTATGTTGAAACATCATGCTGTGGCGGATACTTTTCATTACCTGGAAGATCCAGGAAGAAAACCTTTTAGAAACTATTAAAGATCTGAGACGTTGTGAAGACTTTTATCCAATTGAATAATCAAGACCATCGTTTGGTCTCCATTCAATCTGAGTTTAACTGTTTTTAAGGAAAGATGGGAAACATTTTTAGTGTCTGTACAGGGTAACTTTATCCCTAAAGACAGCCGTAGATTAAGTCAAATTTGGCTCAACAAACTAGGTTTCATGTTTGATTTGTTCCCTTTAAAAAAAAAAAGAAAAAAGAAAAGTAATTTCTATTTCACTTCACAACTGCGCTACATTTTGTTTACCTGATAATTAAAATCCAAACTCATTGAGGTTTGTGTTTGTCTCTAATGAGTGAGTTTGGACCTCCACCTTACCTGCACAGGTGAGTCCGTGTTGGAGGATATAATTACAGCACACATCGCACCAGTTGTTCTCGCCTCCGAGCTCGAAGGTGTGTCCCTCCCCGGTCTCCTCCTTCACTCTGGGGTCCTTTTCTCCGGGGGAGAAGATGGTCCTCACGTCGGGGGCTCGGAACCGGCTCTTCCTGCTCCGGGGTGGCCCCCCACCTTGCCCTTCGATCCCGTTTTTAGCAGCTTCTGCCGGCTTCTTCCTCTCGGAGCTCCGGGGATTCTCCTCTCTCGGACTCCAGACCTCCTCCAGAGTGGCCGATTGCGGGGAGGAATGCCGCCGGACCACTCTCACCACCACCGCGCCCTTGTTGGCCTTGGAGATCCGCATCCTGGCTCCGGGCGGCGGCCACGTCGTTTCGCAGGGAGCCTCGCAGGTCGTCGGGCTCAGCAGGGATGTGTTGATGCGAACAGGATCCGCTGCCGAGTCACCCGTGGGGGCGTTTTCACGGATCCGAGGCGGGGGGTTAAACATTATTCCCTTCATGCTCGGCTGGGTCGGACGGGACTCTGACACCGAGCCGCGTCCTGCCGCTTAAAGTCCGCGTTGGTTGTCGGAGAGCAGGTTGATCTGCCGGAGAACGGGTTGGATCTCATTTCAGACTCCACAGCGGCCAGCATGACACGCTCCGCTTACAAAAATGCAAATTTAAAGTTCCTTACAAACACTGCAAAGTAATAAAACCCAATTTAAATTACCCACACTGTCTATGCAAAAGGTAGGACTTACAAAAATAATTCGTAATCACGCTTTTGCTTGTTTTATTTTGTAGCTCTCTAGCCTGTAAAATACAATTTATAAAGTAAAGCCAATAATCTTACGGTTAATTAAAAATAATAACAGTCTTCAAATTTTTATGTGAACGAACAGAAAAAACTTAAATCTAAATGTCCGTTTTGATGTAAAAACGCAGTTTGACACGTTGTAATTCCGATTTTGATCACATGAGGGCGCTGTTTCAACCTGAAATAAGTTTCTGTTGCAACTAAAACGCAAATTTTAAAGGCTTTACATAAATTGCACAATAATAAAGGCATCTCAAATCACCCACACTGCATATTTAAAATTTAAGCCTCTAAAAATAATTCAGTCTGCTTTATTTTGGTTTTAAATGTAGTTTTATGTGTTAAACACCTTTTGTAAGCAAATAAACCTACTGTTAATTTTGAAAAAGACAAAATAAAATCTTAAATTTCATAAAAATACATGGAAAAAAGTTAATATAAATGTCAGTTTAAAAGCTAAACCAAGGTTTACATAGTTGTAGTTCCTTTATTCATCACCTGAAAGGAGCTTCTGTTTCTGACATAAAATTTACTTTACAAAAATTAATAAACTCACTTAAATAAAGGACTCTGTCCATTCTTAAGGTTAGCCTGAAAAAACTGACTTTTAAGTTTTTATTATAGTTTTCATTGTGAAACTTGGCAAATCAGATAATCAAATTATATTATTTGTAAATATGTTAGAAATGTACACTTAAATATTAGGTTAAGTGTTTAATAAAAACAAATTTGACTGAATTCACACATAAGCTTCATTTTAAATCTATATTTTTAATCAACTTTTGCATTAGTTTAAATGACACCTTCTGTGCAAAATCCATATATGTAAAAGGAAGTAAACATGAACATAATTCTTCATAATTCATTAGTTTGAAATTACAAAAAGATAACATTTTAATATTATAAAACAATGTAAAAACAGTTAAGGTACAAGTCTAATCCTGCTCCCTCTGTAAACTTACCTTACTTGATATTAAATTAAACAAATCATATCTAAATTACGATCAAATTCTCATTTTTTAAAAATCAAAAACCAGTTAAATCGGCACCTTTAGATACTTGCAGTTCATTTTATGACCTCATGACGGCGCTGCTGTACAACATTAGCTATGAAAATAATTAAGACCCCGTTACAAGAGACAGAAGTTACAGTGAGAAGTTTCGGCATTACGTTATTTTATATACAGAGAATATAAAATGAATATTTTACACTCAACATCAAGTGATTAGATTTAAAATGGATTTTAACAATTTATTGCAGTGAATTACAGTTAAAGTTGTATTTTAGTTAGTAGTTGTACTAATAACAATCATTTTTGTTTTGCATAGATTTTCTTCAACACAACTTATGGTTAATTTTTATAAAACTATGTTCTTATTTGAACAAGTTGGGTAAACTTTAAGGTATTCCAGAGAAGTGTTTTCAGTTATTTTCTCATACTCAGTACAAGATAATTGGAGAAGTTTATCAAAATAATATTACAGTAAAAGTAGCTGTAATTAAAAGTTAACTGTGGTTAAAAAAATATTAATTTGTGAACCTTTTTTTTTGGCCGTGTGTTTGACTTTGGCATTTTTTGTAGATATAAAAACCGTCTTTTATTATCTCCATGAAATAAAGAAACTGACATATTGCCACAAAGTGTTTTTATTCAAAACTATAATTTAAGGTTTTCACTTATTGGTAACAAAATAACATTAACATAAAAAACTTAAGGCATTCTTTTGTTTTTTATAAAAGTGCAAGTGCATTAATGACACACATAATGTTTTGTATAATTAACTTAATAAATTTTTGTTGATGGTAGGCTGCACAATAAGTGCTTTCCATTAAATTAATATGAAAATAATTTCCTCTTTAACTTTGGTCCAAGCAGAGAGAAAACTGCTTCTTGTAAACGATGAAGGTCCTGAGTGATTCCTTTCTTTGCACCATTTTGGTTTTTTTTTTGTTGTTGTTGTTGTTCTTGTAATGAATAATCAACTTCCAAATCAGTCAACTTCCTCTTCATCAGGAAACACTGCCTCCTGTTGGAGAAAGATCAAACATGTTTCAGAAGGCTTAGAAAGAACTGGGTGAGTTTACTTAGATACAGAAAACAGGAAGTGGTGCCATATTAGGAAATGGAACCACTCTAGAACTAAAGGGGGCGCTATTGTCTATGTTGAACAGTTTTTTCTCTTGAAATCTTTATTATTCTGGTCATTGCTAACAACATAGTGTACCAATTAAACGGCTCTCAGAACAACTTGTACATATGAATTTTATATATGTATTTTCTATATACTTCATTTGTTTTTGCCATTTTTCTCAATAAAATTTCTTTAAAAAAATTTAACTCTGATATTTTTGATGTGTGTATCACAAATGTTTGTTCTAAGTTATGTAAAATTGCTTTTTATGTAATCCTTTAATTTCTCCTGTAATAAATGGAGATTATTATTAAGTATTATTTATAATGAATATTTTATTTTAAGTGTAATCTGAGTTTAATTTCTATTATTAAGAGACTTGAAAAGTAATGGCCCTAAAGAGCTGAAGGGGGCGCCACTTCCCATCAGAAACAGAAACTCTTATTTTGAAACATTATGAACTCAATTTACTTGATTTTTTGTCTGAACATAATATTTTACAAACATTGTTAAACAAAATTAAAATATAGGTACATTTTATGTCCATTTGCAGTCACTCCTATTCCCACAATATTGCAGCAAAGACCTAAAATTATACGTTTATTGCAAATAGCAGCTTTGCACAAGAAGTAAAACCAACAAATTCAATTAGTTAAATATATATTGATTTATGGATGATGACAGAAACAAAAAAAAAATTAGACTGCACTAAATATTAAATGGCACTCCCTACAGCTCTGGAGTGGAATTGTGTCATTCCCAAATATGGTATTTCCCCTGTTTCTGGGTATTTAAAGCAGGAAGTGAGGATGTACTTACGTATCCACCCTGCGTTTGAGCCCACAATGAATAATATTCCTGCAAATATCGAGCTCCATGTTTATATAACTTGACTTTGGGCAATGCCTCCACAGAGGCGAGACGACTTGTAATCTGATGACAAAAAAAGAAAAACATTTGAATGAGACAAACTACTGGCATTAAGAGGTACAAGCTGCAAACTTGTGAAGCAAAAAGCTGCTCTCACCTCTAAGGCGGCAGCGATTTGGGTTCTGTTGGCTGCTTGGGGTCCTAAGGCGTCAGAGTCCGGTCTCCTGAAGCCGATCCGGATCAGAAATCTGTTGAGAAGCCTCGCGAAGAAGCTGTAGTCTAAAAAAAGGTCTGCAGCAATGTGCGCCAGGTCAAACTGTGGGTGGACACAAGAATAAACTGGTTAGTTTTGGGGAAAAAAAGCTGCTTTAACTGTGTAACTAACCACCAAAATTAGAGCGTTGTAAAAAGTCTCCAACAACACAGAAAAACGTCACTAGATTTATCAATTATTGGTTTTTGTTAATCAAAAAGTTGCTAAATATAGTGATAAAGTTTATAAATAAGCAACAATGCTTCTGATGATAACCCCACTTAAACCCCCCCATCTCTAAACCTGGCCACGCCCCTCTGTGTCACGTGACTCCGCCCACTTTGAATGAATTTTAAAAATTTTAATTTTAATTTCACAGTCAGCTAAAATCCATAAAACCTTAAAAATAATGTTTTAGAGAAATATAGGCTCTTTTTTGTTCATATTTTTATATTTTCTCATCTGCTTTTTTTTCCAGCTTCTGATAAAGCTGTGAAAATAATTCAACCTATGAACTCTGGAGGAGTCATAAATGACTGAGTCTGAGTGTTTTATTGTCGAGTCCAACTGGAAACTCCATTGCATAATAAAAATGCTGAACATTAGTCATGTGCAGCCAGACTTCCCGGAAGAACTTGATTCACTATCATTTCCTTACCTCTTCTGTCAGCCGGTCGCCTTCGTCCCTCAGCAGCAGACCAATCATCTTCTCCACATCATCTTCCCCTGCTAAAGATTTTAGAGGAAATTATCTTTCTAGTTCAAAATAACAACATTTTAGGGCTCAAACTAGAAATTGGAGACTTGCCATCGGACTCGATGCACGGATCCATTTCGGTAGTGAAATCAAATTCATCGGCAATCCCGATCACTCGGTCCGCCACTTCCTGCATCGCATCCTGATCTTCAACTAAAAGAAACAAATTATCGGGTTGAAACGAAAACAAGCTGCAATGTTACATCAACTGAGTCGTTTCCTTTGCTGCTCACTTTATTTTTTTTAATTATTTCAGTCTAATATTTTGATGAAGCATCAGATTTAAGGTTTCAGTTTGTAGAAGATGAAATACAGAACTTGTTACATTTATGGCACACTTAGTAAAGATGTCTAAAATAAACTCTCCTATAAAATTTCAACCTTTAATTTGATTATATTCATTCAATGGTAGAAAAAAAAAGAGCAAATGTTGAGCCATTTTCTACCACACTTCCAGTGATTATTAAAAGTATCCATCCACTTGGACGTTTCACCCTCTTATTGCTTTTACAAATCAATCAGGGTCAACAAAATGTGACTTTCTGACCAAAAAAAACACTTCAATATTAAGTGAATCTATTTCTACAAAACAACGACAAATATAGTTCACAAAATAAGTGACAGCATGAATATTAATTTTCTCGAAATCAGTGTTATAATTGGTAATGGTTGATTTCTGAAAGGATTAAAAGGGTAAAACATCCCAGGAACCGTTTTGTGGTTGTAACCTGATAAAACTGAAACTTGCAAACAAAGTTTGAAAACTTCTGAAATCCACTGTTCAGATAGAAAATCCAATATAATAATAGAATTTCCAAAAAACTAAACGGTCAGTGAAAAATATAATATTTTCTATGGGATTTTTTTCTCCTGTGCTGAATAAAATATACTCAAATTAAATGTTAGATTAATATAAATATTTAACAATGCGAATCTGCTTCTGCAATAAAAGATGAATTTATTTAAAGACTTATTCCACATCTTCACCAGACGTGTTTAACACTGAACGTTTCAAATAATATTTAAACTCAAACCGATTTCTTAGGCATAATTTTTTCATCTCAGAATTTGAGTTACTGTATTTAACATCGATATTAAAAAATAATTTCGCTATTTTGTTCAATAATACTAATAGCAAATAATTTACCTCAACATCAGTCTCTTTATAATTATTAATTTGTCCGTATAAATAAACATTTTTATTAAGTTTGTAGCTAAATTCCGACATTTATATTATAATTTACAAGTAATTAAGCTACAAGCTAAAGTGTAAATGTTAAATATGTTTTTAGTCCTGCTTGTTAATTGCAACATAATTAAGTAAATTTTTAGTGCAAGTTGATTTCCTGTTGGTTGTTTTTTACATTATTTGGTCCTGAACTGAACAAAAACATTTTCTTCTACCTTTACAACCATAAAAGCCTCTTCAGATGTTTTCAGATTTTTTATCTGCACACATTAAATCTGAATTATTCAACAGGGAGTTTTACCGCGATGCTCACCTTCTTCGTCTTCAGGAACAAATTTTCGGTACATGGGGTCGGTGAGGTCATCATCCTGTGGTGATTCTGGCTCCACCGTCTGAGGCTGAACACACTTGAAAATCACTTTCAGATGCCTCCATATCTTCTTTTTCTTCTTCTTCTTCTTCTCCTCCACCTCTTCCTCCTTGTTTTCAGTCTTTCCAGATGTCTGAGTCAGCGATTGTTCTGCTGCCGAGCCGTTTTCTTTGGGTGTGTTGACTTTCGCTGGCCGCCGCCTCTGAGCGTAAGCCATCATGAGCCTGAACTCCACCGTGTCCTCCATGTTTTCTTTATCAGAGTTCAGATTACAGTCCAAGTGAGCGGTGCTGTCGATGGTTTCTGAGACGCGGTTTTCCACTTTGCCGTTCTCCATCGTATTTATCTGTAAAAACATATCAAAGTTGTATTTATTTATCAAAATAATAATAAAAAACCCCTAATAACTTTAGTTATAATTTAACCTTTTTCCAGCCGAACATTTAGTATCTGAGGTTCATGTTTTAATTTTCTGTATTTAAGATGCAAACAGCTATTTTCTTTGGTTACCCATGAAATGATTTCTGCAGCCGCAGAACCAAAGGCAAGGATAATAAATGACAAAAACAATTCCTTAGCAATCATTAAATAAAAAAAAACAACAATTACAATTTTAAAAAAATAAAAACAATTCTTTCTTATATACGCAAATCTCAGAATCTTTATTCAAAAATGGGGTAAAAAATAATATATTTATGATTATTGTCAAAGTTCATCATCAGTTTTTTGTTTACATTTTTATTCTTTAATTATTCCAATTCTAAATGGAGTCTGACACAGAAATAAAAATAATCTCCACATTTACCCTGGTCATACTTAAACTATATTATTAAACTTATATATATATTTTCATGTATCCATTTTAAATCTTCAAACTTACATTAAAAAGATATCACATTTTTATCGTTTTCCATATTTTTCACCACTTAGAAGGTGTCAAAGAAAACTTGCAAAATATTCTAAAATATTCTAAAAAACTTCTAAAATATTAAATAAATAAATTACCATAAACTCAAATTGTGTATTGTGAAACTTTAAATATGCAAGAAAAACAAGAGAAAATCGCTCTCGGTTTTTTTGGCACAACTGGGTTGCTGTACAAAAAGTTTAATCTTACACACATACGTACTTTCGCAAAAATATACAACAAAAGCCTAAAACTACATGTCTATGAACTCAAGAAATGTATCCTAGTCCGATTTTTACTTGTGTAAGATATATTTTTTGTATGTTTAAGTTAATTTTTGGATATTTCAAATGTATTTTCGGATTAAGGAAGTTTCCTGAATTCGTGTTGAGGGAGTTTCTTCAAACAGCTGTTTGAATGACGACACAGATCAAAATCTGAACTGTAACAGAACAAAGTTAGTCAAGTTAAAAAAGACAAAATGTCGACATTTGTATTACTTATTCAATAAAAAAGAAAAACCATCGTAGTTCTGGTAGTTTAGTGGTCACATTACGATCATCTTTCGCGGAGGTTTAACTTTTTACGGTGAAATTAAACCAAAAACGTATTTAAGTCTCGTTATAAATTATGAAACCTAATTTTAAAAAACCTAAATATGCAGAAAACTAAAGTACTTACCGTTCTCGAGCAATAAAAAGTCTTCTTGTCGTTTGTTGAAACTCCTCTGACTTCAACCGACCAACTAAAAATGTGAGCCGCGTCTCATATTTATTACGTTTATGACGTCATTCCCGTCGACGTCAAATGAGATACATGTTTTACACAGATATGGCAAGCCGTTTTAACATAAATTCGGTTTTGTCTGACTTTCCGTAATTACATTCTATCTAAAAATGCATTTTGACTAGACAAAACTACATTTTGACTATCCGGAATGGTAATTTAAGATATCTGTATTTACATTCTGACTGGGAAGAATAATAATTCGAGATATCTTCAATTACATACTGACGAGTAAAAATTCCTTTTAATATATCTCAAATTACGACACTGGACCCGTCATTTGATGGGACACATCCGTAATTATAATTTAAGCTATCTCGAACGTAATTATGACTAATCAGAATTACAATTTTATATATCTGAATTAAGAATTGCGTGGAAGACCCTTTATGCTGTCCAAACAGTTGCCTGTAGAAGTTTATGTTTTTTATGTAGCATGTAGAAGTAGGCTATATGTAAACTTATAGAATATGGTAAGAAAATAAATAAAAAATCTAATTTATTCCCACAAATCTAAAACAGAGCCAATTTTGCCATATTTAATGTAAAAGATCTGGAAACATTAGTTTTTGTATACAACTTTTTATTGTATTTTTTTACCCTTTCCTGACTTACCCTTCTGTAATGTTTAATTCTACATAAACTTAATGCAAACTATGATATATATATATATATATATATATATATATATATATATTATAAAATCAGGCAAATATAATTAAATTCATCTAATTCTGCTAGGATAGTAGAAATGTATTTCTGGTCAATAAGGTTGCCATATTTGATGTTAGATATGTATCAAACAAAACACAGAATGCACTGGATTAAATAGCGTTTAAAACAAAGCATCCATTAAAGGGGAGCAACTGTTTTTATTTTATACACCTCCCTTTAACAGCAGGGTAATAGTATCGGCTTTATTCAAATTTCTTCGCGTTTTGTTTACAAATGAATAATGCAAAATAAGTTTATTTGAAACCATTAAACCTCAGGCACAACAGTTATTCAAATTATCCAAAAGGTCCCAGGTTACAAAACATTGAGAATTGCTGATCTAAAGTCTAGATGAAATACCAACTTCCTCATTAGACAACCAGCATGTTTTTTTTCTTACTTAGTCATAGGATGACTCAGAAATATTAAGGCATGTGACATGTTTGTTTTTAAGAATCATTTGAATCTGAGTATATTTCTTTGGCTCTATTGCTACATAAACAATTACGGTGTGGTACGTTCTGTTTGGCTGTAGTTCTCAGATGTGTCTAAGGATATTCACAACTGATAGTCCGGTAGATCGGTTCTATTCGGGATCAGAATTACAGCTTTTCATACTGTAGTGTAAAGAAAGGAGTTGTAAATTACTGCCAAAAAAATCTCAGAAATTTTTATCTCAGAAATATTCTAGAAAGAATTGCAAATTTCTGAGTTTTTTTGGGCGGAAATTTCTATCGTTTTTCTAGCTATAATAGCCCTAACACTCCGTCGTTCTTTGACGCTACACTGTCAAATGATCCAAAGCAGGGGTCTCAAACTCCAGTCCTCGAGGGCCGCAGTCCTGCAACCTTAAGATGTGCCTTTGCTGCACCAAACCTGAATAGAATAATTAAGGCTCTGGAGAACTGATCTACCCAAGGTGGAGGTAATTAAGCCATTTCATTCCAGTGTTTTGAACGTGTGGCACATCTAAAGTCTCTAAGTCATTGAAAATCCTGTTCCAATCCTCGCCTGTGGTGGCGCTGCATCAAGAACCGCTGAAGGAAGCGGTACGAAAACCTCCGAAGAAGACATGAACTAACGTCTTCATAAAATGTAAACAAAAATGGAGTAGCGTCAGATTTTAGCCGTTGTAATATTTCTGGATACAATCTGAAAACATTCTTCTGTGAATTTTACACATTAAATATGTTGAAACACTTTTCCTTCCGTCCTGTTGACCATTAACTTTTTCACGTTTAGCCTTTATTTAGCTTCACGCTACAACGGTTTGTTCTTTAGCTACTTTGTTACTCAATGAATGATAAAGCTAAACCAAATTAAATGCTGTTTTTTTTGTAATTCAAAGCTCAATCGCGTTATTTATCATGACGAGATAAGAGTCATAACAGCTTTCCAGAAATGAACTCTACCACTTACGGTAGAAAAATTTGCTCTTGGCTTGTTTGTCACAAGGAGTCCACATGATTTTCATGTCATCAAGAGTAAAGCCAATGGAAACATCATGAGATCCCATATGATAAGACTTCAAAATTATCCTGAGTCACAGTTTTGGTTTTCTTTGTATCCTAAACGTCCTTGTTTTTAATTTATAGAAAAGCATAATATCACTTCTTTAATTTGATTTTACATCATAGTCTGTGTCTGTGTAGTAATAATGAGGCAAGTATAACTTACTGATACACAGGGAAGCAACCAGATGTGGCGGATTATTACTAAAATGAACCCAGGTGTGTCTAATTAGAGCTTAAAGAGCTCGGGAAGAGAGATATTGTGTGATTGGTCACAAACCGGAAGTGGGCGTGGTCACGTAATGCCCTTCCCAGGAGTTGTGTTGTTGACAGTTCCTAAAAGATAGGGTGAATGACTCACACACATTAGCATAGTAACAGAGAACAACACTTCTCCAATATATTTAAATGCCAAACCGAAAGCTGACAGAAGTAACAGGAAGTAACTAACTCTTCAACTTAACTGGAAAACAGTCAGTGGAAATCCACACACAAAGATGGGAAATTACAGCAGTCACTCTGATTAGAATGACAAAACAATATTTATTAGTAGAATTAAGCGAGGAAATTCAGAAGAAGGTGAACAAAAAAATGGCAACTACAGGAACTGAACAAGGCGATTCGTCCTGCTTGCCGCTGGACCTCCCTCCTTTCTTTCTGGTACCATTTGTTGGTAAAATAATAAAGATGTTCTATTTATTACACATCTTGACAGTTTTTAAAAATGTTTCCTTATGAAATTATGTTGGTGATTGTTTACATGTGTAACAAGCTTCAGTAAAACAAAAAAAAGCTAATTTAGATTATATAAACTAACATTAGCATCATGTTGAGCTGCCAATGGTTCTTTGCCAATTGCAAAAGTGAATAGAATACTAAAGAATTAAATTTTCCCTACGTTACCTTAAATCAATAGCTAAGAAGTGGATAAAACCTGAATTGAATTGAATGTTGCCACCAAAGACACATCCGACTGGTTTTGGAACAGATTAAGCTGGCTAATGTTTAGAAAATATTAATGTTTCATTATAATATTCTGAAACATTTTGAAAATCAGTGGACCAGGTTTGTGGTATTAAACCAATCAAATTAAAGTAACTCCATTAAATTTTCCAAGAGGAGTATTCCTATATCCAGACAGAATGATCCTGTCTGTAGCTACAAAGTGTGTAGTTGAGTTTTATTTTATGAAATTAAATATGAATTAAGGATTATGGACACATTTATTTAGAGAAAATCCTCAATAGATGAAATCTTGTGTTGCTCTCCTATTTCAAGTTATTTCAACATTCAAATGATTTTAAAAACAATCAAGACCATGAAGAGTGGATGTAAACCTTTGACCAAAACTGTACATGTACTCGGTTTATGTGTATTTATATCAATATTTAATAAACAACACTGAAAATAATATAGATATTAAGTGAATATTTGGCAGGATAATGATAGCAAAAATACTGAATGGGAAAAATAGTAAAAGAATAATAGTCTGATATGATAAACTTAGCATTAGCATCTTTGAGTTAGCCTAGAATGCTACTAGCATATTACTTTAACAGATACTTCACAAATTAAACATGTAAAAGTTGTATTACATGTTGATAGTTACCAGTTTGATGTAAATATTAGCAAAAACATCCTGTTCAACAAATGGGAAAATTATGTGGTTGCACTCTCGCTGTATCATGCTAGTAGATACTAGCAGTTACCACGTTAGCATCGTTAGCAAAAAGTATAAAGTCTGTTTGGTGAGCTTGAAATAAATTTGATGTACTTTATTTGACAAAATATGGACTTTGTACTGTAATGACCATCTTTACATATATACTGTACACATACTAAACCGTATAACTTCAATACATTGGTGGTTTTCAGTCGGCTCCTTGCTGTAGAATTACAAACACAGAAATCAAGAAGTGTGGAGCCCCTTCTACATCTAGATGTCCAATGACAAGCACTTTTGTTGCAATGAGGAAATCACCAACTTTCCTCCAACATTCACTCAAACAGCAACGGAGGTCAGAAACAAAAAGAATCAGCAGTTCTTTAAATAAACCTCAAGTAATCTCAGCAGCAGGAAAATGAAATGTAAAAGCAGAACAAAAATACTGCCAAAACATGCCCAAACTTGAATGAGACTCAGGTATAATGTTCAAAACTAGAAAAATGTAATACTTTAAACAACAATAATGTAATTTTTTAATGTAATTAACCAGAAAACAGACCCAAAAGAGGTAAGAAAACGTCATGCACAAGTGAAATGTGTTTGTGTCGTTCAGAACAGGCTGGAACATTTCACACAGTCATTCACAGAAAATCCATTTTTCTATAATCCCGAAAGGAAGCGCTCTGCGTTGGAAATCGGACAGCCATAAACATCGCAGGAGTCCTGCATTTCGCAACAAACGTTTTTCATCATCAAAAAGTGAATTTAGTTCAGAAAGTTTCTGGTAAAAGTTGCACAATGTTAGGAGGAAGACAGAAGAGTCTGATTCAGGAATGTCACCAAAAGTAATGCTGTTGCAGATTCTGATCATTAGCATTAGCAATTCGAAAGAGTCTCAGTTTAAAAAAAACAGCATTTACCATTTTTTATTATAAAAAAACATTTAATCATGTTTTAAATTGAAAAAAAAAAAAAAAATTTCAAAACAGCAGCACAAAAGTCCACCTTTTAATTTGAGTACATTTATTTAGTAGGGAAAACAAATATTACAAATTAGAAAATGTTTTAGTTTGAAGCAAATGTTGGCTTTGGATAAAAATATATGACAAATTCATGCCATTTGAATTTTCATAAATAAGGAATTTTTAAGAAAGTAATTATTCAACCCAATTTATAACAAATGTATTAAAAAGTTTAAAAAAATTTATATGTTTTTGGAATATCATTGAACAAAACATGAAATTTCAGTTTATGCTGCTGCAATGAAAGATATTTAAGGCTTTCTACCAGGGCTGCCAACAAATGTAACTTTTAATCACACAAAAACAACAAACATTTGAACCTTTCAGTTAATTAAGTTAAATAAAATCATCTTGGCTTTCAGATTAGATCTATTCTTTAAATTATTTCTGTCAAAATCGAGCTAATTTAGGCAGGAATCTGGAAACTAAAGTAAATTAAAAAATACATAAACTTCCTGAACATCTTACAGAAAACCTTGTAAAGTTGTTTAATTTCTCTAAAATACAAAAGAAACGAAACTCCAACTCAACTTTGCACATTCAATACTCCTCGGTGCTAAATGCTCGACTGTGTTAAACATTAATGTAATGTAAACAACAAACAGAGAAATGTAAAAATTGAAATAAAAATAAAAATAAACATCTTTATATTCTACTGAATGGCTCAGATGGTTTCTTTTTTTGTTGTTGTTGTTTTTCTGGATGAATACTGCAAACACACTTTGCTTGTGTTGAAGGATAAATTAATCTGTACAGGCTTGTTTTTGTTGGATATGTTGTGAGTCACATCTTCCCGCTACACGTTTCTATGGAAACGCTTTATAATTCAGGAGAAGCCATTAAAAAATGACAACAGGCATCGGTTTGATTCAAAGCACATAAAGCTGCTGGGAGATCCCAGACTCATATTTACTCGATTCTATCGCCTTTCAACAGAAACATACGCAGCTCAGGTGAGTTCCTCCTTTAAGCCGGATGTCTTAATGTATGGCAGGCAGTTTTAGCATAAAATCAGTTTCGTCTGACCATCCATAATTACAATCCAGGTATATGAAAACGCATTTTGACTCAACTGAATGGTAATTTAAGATTATTCACGTTCTGACGATAATAATTCAAGATATATTCAATTCAACTTTTCAATTCCTTTCAAAATACCTCAAGATGCATCATTGGGTTTGTCATTTATTTGTAATTATAATTCAAGATACTGCATCTTGAACACAATTAAAAATAAACTTTTTACATATCTGAATTAAGAATTGCCCCTTTGTGCTACATTGTAAAACGGAAGAATAAATTTCCGGATTAATCCAGAAGTTTTCTAGGGAAAATACGGAAATTTCTGAGCTTGAAAAGTTGAAAATTTGCCAGAAAAAACTCAAAAGTTTTGAGATTAATTTCAGATTTTTTTGTAGAAATCTTGGAAACATCTGAGATTTAAAAGTATAAAATGTCTGAACATAAATATTTAAATTTCTTGAAACTTTTTGAGATTGACCAAAACATTTTGAGTTTCTTTTTCTAGCTATTTTTCCGACTTTTGGAGCTCATAAATGTCTTTGTTTTTTCTGGGACATTGAGACACATTATTTGCTTCCAGTTTAATTTGCATCAGTCAAATATCTAAAAATACATTTATGATGTTTTTAATATTTGTGTTATTTGGATATCAAATTAGAATTATGACTAGTCAGAATAAAAAGTGAGATATCTTAAATTATTTTATGACTAGTCATAATTTAAATGTTCATATCTGAAATATATGTTGCAATTATTGTAATTAATTGTATTTATGTTGGTTTAAAGCTTCCTTACAAATCAATAACATCATTTATACCACCCAGAATATGTTTACTAATACATCTAGTCATATACCAACTTTAGATATTTGAAATATAAGTGTGTTGAAAATGATTTTATGTTAAAACAGCCTGCCATACACTCACCTTTCCACCCTGACAGGTGAATAAATCAAAGGCGATTTGCTAAGAAAATACTGAATTTGACCCTAAGGAATGTGTTTTGTTGAAACAGAACAGCTAATATATTTCAGTGTTTAGAAAAGGTGTTAAAAAACAAGCAACACTTTAGAATATTTACATTTGAGGCAAAAAAGGGATTCATTTTTCATTATTGGTCCAAAAGTTCAAGCTGTAATCAACACCTACAGACACCTGTGGTACAGATGTTTAAAAATAACCTTCAAGAACGTTTATCTTTTATTGCAGTAGTAGTAGAATACATTTAGGATGCATAAAAGCTTGTATTTATTAATCCCTGACTTGCAGTTTCTCTAAGGCTTAATAAATCAGAGAAGGAAAGGAGAACATGCCATTCAGGTGATTCAGACGTCTGTGGCTCTTTGCAAGTCAGGACATGGTTCTAAAAACACAATTATGCTTTTAACTTGGTCCAAATCTACAGTCAGTCATGAGTAAGAAGCACAGAGCAGCCTGACCTCCACAAACAAAACATTTCTTATCTTGACTCCATCAAGGAGTGATTTCCACTGGTTTGGAAATTATAATCACAAAAAGGGACATAAAGAGTTTACTAAACTCTATCAGGATTTTACCTGAAATATAAATTAAACATTCAATATGTGGAAAAACCACCTAATGTGTACAGTTGATTAAAAGAAGAGACTGTTTCTCTCCTTAAAGCCCCAAGAAACACAAATTATTGAAACATGAGGTCATTTTTAAATAAAAGTCTGCCGGAAAACTGAAAATGGTTTATTTCTGGGTGTCTTATTAGCATAATGATCCAAACTTATAGCCAAATAAACACTAAAATGGATAAAAATCAGCTTTTATATATCTGCAGACCTAATAAAACATGAATAAATTTGTAAATTTCAGATTTTTTTCCGGAGCAAAATGAAGCTGCTGCAATAAAAGATCAATTTTTCTGAAGGTTTTCTCAGGAGTGTCTGTACATGTGGATGATTTCTGTTTATAACATCACAGAAGAGCTCAGCTTATTAATGCCTCCATGTACACAACTGGGTGAAAGGTCAGTGTGTTTGTAAAACAGACAAGTTCAGTCGTGTTGATGATGTTGGTTTGACTCCAGACCGGACAGACGGCACGAACAGGACGATCAGCACAAAATGAAACCTGATGAACGGATGAGCTACATTCAGTTTCTTTAGTTTGTTGTTTTGGTTCAGAGAAGATTTGTGGTAATTGTTTCACATCTAACATGTGACCTCCACTTTCCATTCAAAAACAAACTGTGGTTCCATCTGGAAGTTTCCAAGATGGCTGTTTTGACTCGTATTTAAAGGAGAAGGACTAATCCTACAGCACGCCTTTGTTTAAAACATTTAAAAAAAAAATGATAACACTGTCCGTTGTTTCCTAGAAGAACTTTGTTTGGGAGAAATGGAGCGCTGCTGTTTGGTTTCTGTACTTGAGTCATAATGAGCTGTGACTCATCGGGTGAAAACAGCAGCAGCATGTGACAGACAGGTTTGAGTTCACGCCCTGGAAATCCAACCTGGATTCATGAAACGGTGGTTATTTGGATTAGATATGACACCACAACAGTGTAATGTCTTTGGCACACAGGTTTATGGGATAAATATTCTGCTTTGATCGCAATCCCGATCATTTTCCAGACTTAATATAGTTGCAAAATATGACCAAAACAACTCCATTACAAGACGAATTGCACTTGCAATTGTTAAAAGTCAATCAACCAGCACAACCAATAAATAGAATAAATAAATATAAATAAATAGTCGAGCGTTAAAATCTCTGCTGCAATGCTGCCGCGTTCGGAGGCAGTTTGTTTCCTGGTTCGCGTCTGCGCCTGCGGAGTGAAATCCAACACAGGTGTGACACTTCCCTCCCGGTTCCTCTCTGCTCCGGGCCGGTCCAGAGTCCAGAGTCCAGAGTCCAGAGTCCGGCGGGAGAGAGCGACGGAGCGTCAGCGCCTCAGACGGCCGTCTCCAGGTCTTCGTTGGTGCCGGATGACGTCTGCTGCTGGGAGCTCAGGAAGACGGCGAGCTCAGAGTCTCCTGCTGCTTGGTCCGCCGCCGTCTTCCCCTGGTGATAAACAACAAGGCTGGAGATTAACTGCAACGTCAATCTGTTAGTTATTCAACAAACAGTATACCGAAACCAAACGTTTTCTCACTGTCCCACACAAAATCACCAAACATTTTCTTGTTTTATTCTGCAAATTTCACTTTTGTTCCACGTTTCTGTACTTTGATTTGGGTCTGAGCTGTTTCTAAAAACAGGCCAAGCACTTAAAAAAAAGCAAAAAACAGACTTGTTTTCTGCCAATAAGTTAATGTTTATTGGTGACCAGAAAATTCACTGATTTCACTGTAATGTCACATTCCATAGGCACTGCCCGTTGCCTAGCAACCCCAGGAGAGTTCCACCCATCGCCTAGCAACCCCAGCAGAGTTCCAGAACATTTGGCCAGCTGGTTTTATTGCTCTATCAAGATCAGAAATGTCTTTAAAGGGAAGATTGTGGCAGAAAGTTTTGATGAAACTTTACAATATTAAGAACTTCTTGAATTTAATTTAGCAGAATACAGATAATTGATAACATAATATTTCAAAACGCAACTGTAACCTTGAATGTTTTATTTCTAGAGTCTAGATCTGATTTGATTTGACACATGTGACTTACTGCATTCGTGTTAGTTGTGCAGGAGGATCCACTTCTGCTTTTCAGAAATGTACGTTGGTGTCTATTTGCAGCTATTTTCACATGCTAGTGTAAACATTGAGTGGCCAGCAGCAACTTAATTGAATTTAACGTGTCAAGAGGAGCATAATAGATCACCAAAAACAACCCAAAATTAAAACCATACTTAATAAAAACAAAACAGTTTTTGCAGCTGTGGGGAAACTTTCAGCTTGTTTTTTTTTACTGTGATCCCCCTTCGTTTCTGCTCAGCAGCTTGCAGGTGTTTTGTAGCACAATGCCAGGACACAAACACATCAACAATTCTCTAGAGAAGGAAGTGTTCCTGTACATCAGTCTGAGAAGGGTTATAAGGTAATTTCCAAATAATTTGATCTGGGAGTCCATTGTTTACAAGTGGGAAACATTTAAAACAGCTGCCTGTCTTTGCAGGAGAGGGTTTCTCAGGGAAATGGTATGAAAAACCCCCCACAGTGTGATTCCCTGCCTCAGTTAGCATTTCTGTTTCTTTTCTGATTATAAATGGCTCCCACCATAGAGTTTATATTTTAGGATTTCAACCTAAACCAAAATCAGGTTTAAATGCAGAAGCACAAGTTGAGCTGAATTTGACTTATTTCTGCAAATAATTACAAACTACACATCAATTTTCCCTTTGCTATGTTAAAACAAACCATATTTTCCTGGTTTACTTTAAAATGAAACATCATGAAACCAAAACTGAGGCTACACCAGAAGTTAAGAGGGACACGCCCTTAAAGCCTGCAAAGCAACTTCTGGGTAAATCATTTACATGTCGTGTTGATCCGAAGTTATTCAGCTGGAGTTACTGAAACTGCTTCATATCTTTTCACTTCTACCATTTCATCTGTTGGTTACCTGGAAGTTTGTCTTCCCCAGCGAAGCGCCGGCCTCCACCAACATCCGACACACTGCATGCTGCTTCTCTGAGGCAGCTTTGTGCAAGGCGGTCTCCCCCCTGCAGACACACAGGAAGGCTAAGCTAAATATAACTCTGTGGTTTGATAGTCGACGACATTAACAAGTAGACAACAGTGACGCAAAACTGACAGAAAACAACAATTAGCAGGACACAGATTGGATGCTGGTGTGAATTCACACAAATGTCCAACTATAAATATCTTAACTGGGTTCTTAAATGCCATTGAATAAAAAATGGACAATTTTCAACACATTTTTGACATCTAACCACATTTCCTGTAAATGGAGTGACTACACATGCTAGTGAGAAACATGCTAGTGGAGTTTAACATCAGCAAACCTTCATAATTAATACATAACGTGAACATATTTTCCAACCTACCTGTCTCTGTCGGTTAAATCCAGGAGAACTTTTGAACCTGCAGAGTAAGAAACAAAAAAATAAATAATAAAATAACATAAAAATCATCTACATTATTTACCAAATGTGTTAGAATAAAGTCCAGTTTCTCGCCTTGCTGCAGGATGAAGTTGACCAGATCTGTGTGTCCGTTCTGGGCAGCTAGATGTAAAGCAGAACAACCGCTGGAGTCTCTCACCAACAAGCTGACTCCTCGACGTACGCTATCCGTCAGCTGGACAGAAAATATGCCACAATGTACAGGAATCTTCAGGTTTTATGCAGAAAGTGGGAAAAATACATTGAAATCACATGCCACTTTTAAGAAGTGCTTTCAGGCAAACTTTGTATTATTGCTTTTAAATTTCTAATCCAAACCTTTAGAGGAACAATCCAGAGACAGAGTGATGGACTCAGACCTGAATCTTCAGAGTCACATTAAGACAGTTACAAAGTCAGCCTTCTACCACCTGAAGAACATTTCCAGGCTTTCATTTCCAGCGTATCACCGGGTTACAAAATGTTATGTTTGTTGCTTGTTTCATAATTGAACACTGAATGATGCAAGTCTTTATATCTGTTGCTGATGTTACGCCTAAATTTCCCTTTTGCGGGACAATATTTCTATTTTTAAATCACTTCCAACTGCCTTGTTACTGAAATATGCAATGCAAATAAACTTGACTAAGAAAAAAGAGGAAGTGCTTATGAGAAACCGGTGCAGTTTAAGAACCACCAAACCTCAAACTTCCGGTAAACTGCAAACGGAAATGAACGGAACACGCAACATTGCATCAAGTTCAAAGTGAACTCAGTTCAAAATCAACACTTTTAACATCGATTAAAATTCAAACCTGGCCAAATCGACGTACGTTCAGAGAAACGTTTTGTAAACAGATAAGACAAATATTGAGCTACTGAGCAGAAGTATGTTTGGTGGAGTGTTAGGTTGCATTCACACTGGAGTTTGAAGTGACCCAATTCCGATTTATTTTATTTTTTTTGCTTTAATTCGACCTTTATCCGATTTTTTTCATATCATTCTGAACAACACAAATCGGACTTTTTTCGACCCAGGACATTTAGACATCCGATACATATCCGATATTTTCAAATGTGATATGAATCTCAGAAGATCGCATTCATCCGACCTGAACGTCATTGATATTCGACAAACGTCACTATTCTGCGTCCTGATGCTCGCAAGCGGGAAGAAAATCAACAACCACGGTGGACCTTAATGAAGATTAAGTCGTTATATGCTGCTCCGGTTGGACAACAACTTCAAACGTGTAAGTTAAGTTCTGCCGTTAGCATCCATGTTTACTTCCGCAAACACTGAGCTCTTCTTCTTCTTTTTTATGGCGGTTGGTAAAACACTACTGAGCACATTGCGCCCTCTACTGGGACTGCGGGACACTTTAAGTCGTTTGCAGTTCACACTGTAGATCACATACAAGCCGCATGAATTTGGAAGTATGAACGACCACGCAATAAATAAATAAATAAATAAATAAATAAATAAATCCGATTTGAGAAAAAATTGGAATTGTAAATCACTTCAGGCTGCAGTGTGAACGTAGCCTCAGTCAGCAGCACATGGACTCATCCAGGTCAAATCAAGGTGAAACTCGGCCTCTGCATTCCAGAACTGACAACTCTAAGTTTTTGTTTGTATTATGGATGGATGGAGCTCATCAATGCTGTACCATAACATGTTGTTGCCATGTTGTTATGTTGTTGCCATAACATAACCATTACTCTCTCTTCCTGGGTCTGCTGCTTCTGGGGAAAGCAAAAGTGAAACTTGTTTTGTGCAATGTCATCTCTGCTTCGCCTGTTTCCGGAAAGCCAGCTCAAAGTTTTGTTATGACGAAAACTGTAACTAAAAGAACTGTGTGGAAATGTTTGGAAGCTAAAGATTTAAATCTACTCTGGACAAATATATGAAGTGGGCAGAATTATGAAGACACATGACTGTTTCAGATCATCAAACCTGGAATAATTTTCTCAAATCCCGACTAAAATACAGTCAAAAAAATTGTGGACTAAAAGCTAGCTTAGGGACAGGAGACCCAAAATTCAGCTAAGATAAATGATGTAAGATGAACCAGGTAGAACTATGATGCATAGATGTAGAGAGAGGATTTTTTTCGGAAGCTTGTTTGTGTAAAAATAACTTTATATTCAGAGATTTAGAGTTTTGGTTTCTGTATGTATGGGATGTGTTTTTATAAAACAAGGTGATTTATACTTCAGTTTAGGACACAAAGTTTAGGAGAAATGTTACAAATTATGGAATGAAAAATTAGTCAGACTTAATTAATTTAATGACTCAGAGGTGCTTTTGTTTAATAGAAATCCTAAACAGACTGGAAAATCCTGTGGATCACTCATGCAAGTCTATCCTAACTTAAACAAACAGGCAGAACTGGCTTTAGAGTTTTTAAGTCTTTGGACATTGTTTGTTTTTTTTCCCAGTGGAAAGTACCGTACCAGTAGAAGATCTCCAGTACTGGCAGCAGTTAGAAGAGCTGCAACAAAACACAAAGACACACAGCGAAGTCACGACAAGATCTCCTCACATGATTTCTGAAGCATTTCATTAGAAAGATCACATGTAAAAACAATCTGACTCATCGTGATTTAAAAGGTTCAACAGATCCAAACCTGTTGTCTCAGAAATAAACCACATGACTGTCTGACTCTTGGATAAAATGTGTTTCTAAAAGCAGCACATTAAAATGGTTCTATAGGCACTAAATAATCATTATCTACATGAAGGTGGCACTAGATAATTTTAATGTTGATGCAGAATTGCAGAATTAAAATGCAAAAACTTCCAGAAAGAAAAAAATAAGTTATAAATTGAGTTTATAATTGGATTTTGGAGCTTAAAACACAGGAATATTTTGTGCAGAAATGTCCTTTTTAACCTTTATGACGTGAAACTGAAAGCAGTGCAGAAAAATAAAGAGTGAAATGATGAGTAGTAAGAGGAAGTTCAGGGAATTCCTGACTGTAAATAACTAAACTTTGCTCCAGGGTTTCCTTTTATAACAAGACAAGTCCAGGCATGTCTCAGTTCATTCACTAGAAACAAGCAGAATGTGGAAATATTCTATGATTCTGGGTTTAATGATTCATAATTCAAAAATAACTTCTTAAAATTCTCTTGAACAGTTGAAACTGATTTAATGCACAACGAGTTGAAGAAGGGAAACGCAGTAATAAAAAGTAAAACACTCAGAAGTAATAAAAAGT
The DNA here is from genome assembly GCF_019740435.1 of Gambusia affinis. Lineage (NCBI taxonomy): Eukaryota > Metazoa > Chordata > Actinopteri > Cyprinodontiformes > Poeciliidae > Gambusia > Gambusia affinis. The sequence continues at coordinate 13,968,177 of NC_057890.1, forward strand.
AAAACACTCAGACTTTTACTTTGCAAAAAGTCGAATGGAAAAAATATAAAAAAATTCAGTACAGCAACGAGTTTACATTATTAATTCATTATATTTTAATTTTATTCTGTTCACTGCATGTTTTTTTTCCTTTTCAGATTAATTTTCTTGATCTAAAGTTTTTGTTTTTGTTTTCAAAAAAATCTAAAACTTCACATATGTTACACCATAAAACTATTATCTGTGCTATGTAGGTTTGGATTATATCATTATATAATATGGTTGCCGTGGGTTACCTTGTTCATCAGGTGTCAGAGGAGCCCTGAAAAAAAAAAACATAAAAAAGAAGAACAATTATTTCATTAAATGTTATCAAGCAGCAAATCTGGCTATTAAAAAAGAGAAAAGATTAGAATATATTATTTTTACTCAGGCTTTCCTTCCAGTGGTCCCATGTTAAAATGATACTGGAGGCTCTGTTGTGTTGCCACGGCAACCCCTTGGCATATTTACGCCATTTTTTAATCTATTGTCAAACATTTGCACCGAGAGCACGATTAAATGTTTCCAATTCCAATAAACAATAATAATGATTTTAAAACAGACAGTAAAGGCAAAAACCCCCTCAAAGTCAGCATTTCACAGGCGACATGAAATGACATTAAAAAATATTTTTCAGTTAAAAATTATTTTCCAGGCTTTAATTTTCAGACTTTTGTCCATTTTGGAAGCATAACACATGAATCTAAAACAGATATTTCTACACTAATTCAACCCTTTACCATGATTGAATGGCAATAAAGTCTGATAATATTTGTATTTTTCTTTACTTTTAAAATATGTGGAAATATTTAAACACAAATCTTTTCTAAAATTATTAACTCTGAACGTGCCTCAAAAATTTATTTCTCTTACCGAAAAAGTGATCCATTAAATAATAATAAAAAAAAAAAAAACAACGTGTCATTTGCTGAACAAATCCGTCATCTAGTGACATCTGGTGGTCAACAAAGGTAACTGCAGCCACATTTAACGCCTCAATGTATTCAGACCTCTTCATTAAAACATTCCCTGCTCTGAAGTCTGAAGCATTAAACTACTAAAAAGTACTAAAAGAAAAAGATTCAAATGAAGTTATTCTAAAAATGTTGCTTTAATACCCTGCAGTAGGTTCAACCACCAGATCTGGCATCCCAGCCGACGACGCCTGGCTCCCCACTGGTCCCTCATGGTCCAGGATGAAAACCTCGTCCTGACATATTTCTGTCACGAAGTGAAGATGCTCCTGCAGAAAACGGTCAGAGTGAAATAAGAACCTGTTCTCACCGGGCGTAGTGACGTCTGACTGCCATCCTTACCTGAGCTTTGTCGATGCGATAGAAACGATCAGCTGATGTCGCTGAAATCATAAGAAACAAAAACAAGTTGCTTAATAAGATTATACAAAATATTAAATGTGTTTTTGAAACTCACAGTCCAGGAAGCTCCAGTTAGGAGACAGTCTACTGGTTGAACTGGTTATGGGGACGCCTCTGATTTCATCCTGCAGGTAAAAAAATAAACAAAAAAACAAAAACAAACTATTTTATTATTGAACTAACAATTAAAAATACATAGATAGATACAGTTAAGCTGTTTTGAATTGTCTTTTCCAGATAAAAACGCACAAGGTGGAAAAAAGTTAGCAGAAAAGGAAAGAGTAGAGAACATAAAGGCATCAAAGGAAGCAAGGATGGAAAAGAAGAACGAATGAAGGAGAAACAAGAAGGATGGAAGGAAGGACAGCATTTAGGAAATGAAATAGGAAATTATCTCTGTAAATATAAGTAATTTTTCTTATAATCTGAAAAATAAATAAAATCCAAACTTTTCCAGACGGCATTGAAGCTCTAAATTTAAGAAGCTGGAAAAGATGTTTGGGCAATTTAATTTCCTATATTTTTAATATTCAAAACACATTTGTAAAAAGAGAATATAACTTAAAGGTGAAGAGATAAGAAAAAATTAATTCAGAACAGAAATTATGGAACGATCGAGATAAACTAAATCTCTCAATGCATTTAAAAGACAGTTTAAAACGTCTTCAGGATGAATTATTGGATGCTTTTTGTGTAGTTATTAGTTTTCTAAGTTTAAGTCTTTATGTAAATTGCGGCAAATATTCTTTCTGCTCCTTTTCATTTATGATTTATTTTAGTTGCTACTTGAACTGTTCATATTTACTGACTGGTGAATTAAATAAAAAATAAAATGAAATGAAATCATTGTAAAGAATGCAACATTTTTCAAATGAAAGGTATAACAAATCAAAACCTAAAAATAGAGCTGGGTGATATAACTTAGAAGAAAAACCTCAGTATTTTTCTTACAGCAGATCTGAATCTAATTATTTTATTTTTTAAAAATGAATCACAAAAACAACAAATGTTTTTATTTCAATCCTCCATTCTGTGATTTGTACGTCGGAGGTTTAGAGAATTTGTATTAAATCACGAGAATAAAGTCATAACACTAGCAAAATAAAGATGCAGTTTTACCAAAATAATATCTTAAAAGTACAAGAGAAAAGTTGTTTTAATGAGGAAATAGTCTTGATTTTTTTTTTTGTATTGGACCTCATAAAATTATCCCTTGATTCTTCTAAAAAATATTTTATTCTAGTAATATTAAGACTTTATTGTCATATTATTTTGACTTTATTTTCTATTCTTATATAAAAAAATGAAGGAAATTGTAGCCTGACTCTTACATTTTGTTATAGAGTTTAGCTGAACTCAAGATCTAAATAAAAAGAAGCTGTAAAACAAAAGGGGCAAAAAAAATCCTGATTTTTCTAAAACTTAAATTTTTAAAAACAAAAAAATTTATTTATCACCCAGCTCTACTTAAAGCCCCAAATGTCTTTAAATATTCCCTAACTGTCCCTCTCCAAGCGAAGTACCTGGTAGTGCACTCTGTGGCCAGTAGATGGCGCCTGGTGTAAATCCTAGCAGGCACAGCAGACAGGTTTGAAGGTTAGCAAGCAGCAGAAGAAGAAACAAAACACACAAACTTCCACACATGTTAAAGTCAAGAAGCTTTCAGCACATGAGGCAACCAGCTTAAAAAGCAGCGCTGCGCTGCGAGGTCACCTATAAATAACCCGGATCACACAGAGGAAGAAGAGGAAGAAGCAACAGAGGAGGAGAGAAAGCAAAGCGCCGACGAGCAGACGGCGATGATGATGAAGATGAAAACTTGCCTCTTGTAATCTGTCGATGTAAAGTCTGCAGGTCTCCAGGTCACAGTCGCCTCTCACAACCACAATGCCGACTGGGATTGCTGGGAAACACAACAAACACTTTAAATTACTTCCTCTTAGCACAGGGGTGTCCACAGTGCGGCCCGGGGGACATTTGGGGCCCTTGGGTCTCCAACTGGTCTTCAAAAATGATACAAATTTGGCTTTTCAATGCAGATGGAGACTTTTAATTTGTAATCAGGGTAAAAATTAACAATGTAATTTTCTTTTCCTGTGTTGTACATTGAAGTACAACAAAAAGTATTTTTCTAACTAAGTTTTAACAAAAGGTTGTTTCTTAAATTTGGCTAAATATAGCAAGCGTTTTGGAACAAAGTGACCCAAATCCTGTTCTTATTACTGAAAATAATACAGTTTAACACAGCCAACATGCTAAATCTGCTACGGCGTATTAGGAATGTAAAGGAAATAAAGTTGCACATTTTTGCCCCAAGAAATTGAGAGTAACCTCAACATTTTTTAGAAAAAACTTGGAAATTTACAAGAAATTTTTTTTTTCCCCTAATTTTTCTAGGGGGAAAATATCTGATCTGTAGATAGAGGTTTTATTTTAAAAAAAAAAAACCTTTTCAAAAATTTTCTTTTGAAGTTTTTTCTAGAAGTTTTATTAAAAAAAAAAAAACCTTTTCAAAAATTTTCTTTTGAAGTTTTTTCTAGAAAATTTCCAAGTGATTTTGTGGTTAATCACAAGATTTCTGAGTTTTTGGTGAAATTTTACTCGTACTGCTTTATATCAAAAAATTTTCAAGAAAACCTGTCAAATTTTTCCAGAAAAGAATTCCAAGTTTTTTACTAACTTGTGATTAATCACAAAACTTCTGAGTTTTTGTGAAAATTTACTCAGGTGTTCAAATTTTTCCTGAAAATGTTTTTATTTTTTAGAAAACCGGCCTTACAGATGTCTCGCAGTCGCTCCTTGTCGTATTGCAGCCTGTCGTACTCCTGCAGGCGGATCCGGTTCACCCGCAGCCGCAGACGGTCCGGAACCGCATGAGGGCTGCAAGGGAAGAACATGCCAGTGCATGTACGTGCACGCGCACGGATGAGACATCACACATGAAACGGAGCAGCGACCCGGAAAAGTATTCACATTTACAACCACAAACTTCAGTTTATTCAAATTGGGAAAAGGAAATAAAATCTAACGTGGTTTTTAAATGTTTGTATGAATAATAAAAAAATATTAGACATTTTCAAACTCAATCTGGATTTTTTAAAAACAATGTTTTATGGATTTTTAAGAACAAAATATTCACCATGTTTCTGCACAAACATGGTGAATACAAACAAAGATGGCTTCCATTTCTGCAATTTGATAAAAGTTTTTTTGTTTGTTTTTTTTTACATTTGGATAAAAATGTGCATTCCTTTAGTGAACTCTTGATCTTTTATAGATAAAATTTTTCAATTAACTCATCAATAATTAATAGCAAAAGGTTCTTAATAGGAGTTTTTTTTATTACTTCTCTGAGACTATTTTTAAAATCTGTTAATTATGAAATGATTAATCATGATTAATTATTGTTTCAGTCATAAATGCATTAATTTAATATTTGAAGAGTTAGGAATAGCAATGTGTTTTTTATGCACTCAGAAATGGTCGAGTTAAACACCAAGAAATAAAAGGGTGTAGATTGAGTTTTTAATTAACTCAAAACCAAAGTAATGTTTTGTGTATTACATTTTACCTTTCTGTTCATTTCCGTTTACTTCACAACAAATGTCATCTCAAGGCACTTTATAAAAAATAATTTCAGAAGTTTCAACCTAAGGAAACCCAGCGTTGAAATTACCTTCTATTTTTTAGAAACTCAGTTTCTAATCTTTTAAATGATGAAATAAAGTCTGAAATGTAAACATATTCCCTGCTCAGGGTTTCCACGCTGCAAAAACACAAAATATTACCAAGTATTTTTAGTGCAAATATCTTAGTACACTTCAAATAATACAAAACTAACTTACCAGCGACTTCTCAGTCAGAAATAGGAGCTTGTTTAAACTAAATAATTCCTTAATATTGATAAATAAGTTCTAGTTTCACCAATGTTTTAACCTATAACAAGACATTTTCCAATGTTATATAAGTGAAATAATCTTTCTAATTAGGTGACTTCATGAGTAACTGTGGTTTATATTTGTACATTTTCCCACTTCACATTAAGCTCCACTGATGTTTATGGTTGTAATGTAACTTTAAGAGGCTTGGCTACTTTAGCAAGGCACTGCATGTAGTTTGTATTTACGCTCACATGCACACACAGACACTCACAAATCACAACTAAATCTGAACTTCAGAGACATTTTTGCAACGTTTAGTTCCTGCTGTCTGGTTCTCCTCTTAGCTAGAGCCTTAAAAGATAAAGTCTCACTAACTGGAGGCTGTAAAACATTTTTAAATCTAATTCAGCACAATATCAAATCTGAGCTCTGGTGATGTTTCAAAAGATGCTGGAAAAGAAAAAAAACCCCGAAACATCGGAAACTGTCCCTGAATCTCAACATGTTACCTTTAAAAGAAATGTTTAAAAAACTCACTTTTATCACTCAGATATTATATAAATTGGTATTTTTGTATGGAAAGACCAAAGACATCACATTGAGGGGAGATCTAATAAAAGCAGAGCTCACAGTAAAGTTAAAGGGACGACAGCAGGAAAAGAAGCACACTGAGAAGACGTCAGCATGCCGCCAAACACTTCCTCGCTTCAGTAAACACTTCCTGTACAAACAGACACTTACATTCAACACAGCACAGCAGTCTGACCCATATTTGATGCTTTAAAAATATACATATATACAAAAAACCTGCTTTACGTTTTGAAATGTGTACGAACAGACTTATGAACTTTTGCTGTTGCAACACAAACATTATTGCTTGTAATCATAAAAGAAACATTTTCATAAACTCTAAAGCTAAAATTGGTCTTTTTGTAATAAATTCTTCTATATTCTTCTGGTCTAAACACGTTTTGATCCTTCTGAACGGATTAAGACAAAACAACTAGCAATTATGAGAGTTATCAAATAATTTATCAATTATGCTGAAGATTAATCGGATAAAAATAACACATTTTTTTAATCAAAGCTTTAAAAAGGTTGGAAATAAATAATTCAATTGCTTTTTTAAATAGCAAAATAAACAGTTTATTGCCTAAAATGTAATAACATAGTGTAGATTTATTATTTGTAGATGCAAAGGACGCATCTGCAGCTATAAAATACTTTATCAACTTGTGAAGCTAAACTCTGTCACTTAAGAAGTTCTGAGTAAAACATAGAAAGTTTTTTTATTTAAATGCAAAATGTATATAAGTTCTGAAGAGTTCTGGCCTAATCACTGCTCTGAGCTTGTTGTTCCTTCAGCAAATGGCCTTTTTTAGAGTCTGTACTCCATTTAATGATTAATCGATTAATAAATTAGCTGACATCATTTATGGTCACATTTACTGCCAAAGATAAGCACAAATTATATCAATCACAATTAATCATGATTAATATAATTAATTGTTTCAAAGAAAATGCACAAAAATAAACTAAATTACACCAGACTGTAAATGCACCACAACGTTCAAATCTACCAGAATGTTTATGGTCACATTTATTGTCATAGATAAGAACCAATAATGCAGAAATAATTGTAATTATTTCTAAATTAGCAGCACAAAATCTTTTATTGTTACTGCAAAATCCTGGTGAGACTGATCAATGTGAAAAGATACTTAACGAGTGGAGAAACGGCTATTTATTGATATTTAACAGTTTGTTAATGGATTTTATCAATACATTTTGGTGCAACTGGCCCTTTAAGAACATTTATGATCTTAATATTAGTTTTACACCTCTAATATTTTGTGACAAATCACTTAAGGAATTATCTTATTGTTGCTAAAATACTATTTTCTGTTATTTGAAGTGAGTACGTGAGATTCTCTTTTATTTCAAATTCTGTAATGTTTATTACCTGGAAACTATTTAAAACCCAAAAGTTTTCCTCACTGAAATCCCTTACCCAGATTTGACTTTTGCTCAGAACATTATAATTAGCTAAAAACCAAACTGTAGTAAAAGCTGCAGTGATTTCCGTGACACGGCCTTCAAATATGGGCCAAACCTGACGGATAAAACGTGACGGCACCTTTTCATTCGCGCCGACGTGCACAGAGACACGCGAGCGTCCAGCGACAGGACAGGGGTTAGAGGTACTTACACAGAGAAGGAGTCGGGGGGAGCAGAGAGGCGGCGCAGATCAGCTGCACACACCTTCTGAATACTACGGCCGCACAAACGCAAACAGACACGACAAAGACGGGAGAGAGGACGGACGGACGCATGGTGGTGGAGAGGGAAGACAACAGGAAAGAAAAAGAAAAGGTGGGGAAAGTGTGTTGGACGGATGAAGAAAATAAGAAAAGGATGGAGAGGAGGAGGGAAAGATGGAGAAAATCCCAAAAGGTAAGTCGACAAACATTGATAGCACAGTCCCATAGCAGTGACACTAAATACTACAACAAGAAGCTAAAGTCTCTACTCTTCTTTCTACCACAAAAGGCTGGGCGATCAACTGATTTTATTTTTTGAAAATTAAATTTTTTTGGGGGGGAAAATCTGGTTTTTATTCCATTAATATGCTCTCTGGGTTGTCGGCCATCTTGTATGAGTAGCGTGTTTTGCCGTTTCTATTTATTTGGACTTTGAATTCAGATCAACTCTACGATGGGAGAGGCTACCATTATTTAAAAAAAATAAAAATAAAGTAAATTTTTTCCCCAAAAAATTTTGACTTCTCAGATCAAAAGTCTGAATTTTCTTTTTTGAGTGGACCTAAAGCAGCGGTCCCCATCCACCGGGCCGCGGCCCGGTACCAATTGGTCCACGGACCGGTACCGGGCCGCAAGAAATAATTAAATATGTCCGTTCTATGTATTGAGTCTGGAGGAGCTTTTATTTTGAAAATCCTAAACCGGATGCTGTCGGTTCCGTCTTGCGCGCCAACATGCAGCAGAATGAGCAAGAAAGAACAGCATCGGTCTTGGTCCTTACAACGCGCACCAGCCCCGCTCTCACACTTTTAGTACAGCGTGTGTATTAACACACACACACACACTGTACTAAAAAGTTTGGGGACCACATCAATTCAGGCATTTTCTAGAAAACAAAAAGAAATATCTGAATTTCAAAAGTCAAAAATTTGCTAGAAATGTTGAGATTATTTTCTAATTTGTAATCAGGATAAAAATTACTAATTTTCTTTTCTTGTGTTGTACATTGAGTTCCTTAAGTTCCAAAAGTCAGAAAAAGTTTTACTTTTTTCTAGAAAATCTTTGAAATGAATCTCAAAATCTTTTGCAACAGGAATAGAGTTGAAATAATACCAGAACAAAATCTTTATATTTGCAGAATAAATTTGTAATTTTATGAGAACTCAGACGCAAAAAATAAATTAACTAAATATTAATTATCTGAGCTTTTTTTTCCCATTAAAACATCTTTTTCTAGTAGAACTTAATCTTTTCCTACACTATCCTTCACAGAAGTGATGACTGAAATAAAAGAACATTTTTTGAATAAAGTGAGAAAAAAAGTTGAATAAATCAAAAATTGGATCAGGTATAAAAAATATCTTAGACTTTATTTCTCGCCCAGCCCTTCTGCCACAAACACACATCTACTGTAGCTCGCTACGAAAAGCAGGAAATAGACCCACATTTACATTTATATACTAAATACAGGGAAAAGACAGAGAGTGTTAAATCCTCAAAATGTCTCCTGATCTGTAAAACATCTCTAATGGTTTCATTTATTCAAGCACAGTGAACTCACTAAACAGATTGTGTGACTCGGTGAGTGTGAGCTGCAGCCCGGTCTCTCTGTAGCACCACGCCTGGCCCAGTTCATCCGTCTCTGTCTGTGTGTGTGTGTGTGTGTGTGTGTGTGTGTGTGTGTGTGTGAGGAGCTGACTCACTCGTTGAGCAGCGGCACCGACGTGCGTCTCTTGCTCTTCTGGACCATGTTGGCCTGATTTCGCAGGGAGATGCGCAGAGTGGAAGGAGCCAGTCGGCACGGCTCGCCGTCCACCTACACACCCACACACACATACACACACACACACACACACAAACAACATTATTATTCTGCAAGACTTCTCTGTAAAATAAAAACATTCATTTCAAGTAGAGATACTCAATATATGACATCACTATTTTCATCATTGCAAAAATATTATATTTTTTAAAAATATAATATTTTGGAGGGTCTAACTGGTTTTGATGCTTTCAGTGGATTTATGGTTTTAGCAGCTGAAATGTTAAAGCTAAAAGAAGCTTTAACAATTGTGATGGCAAATTTAATTATAGACAAAATGAACTGCATTGACAACACAAGTTTTAGAAACTGTATTGACGTTCTGCAGTCCTAGTTTAAAGTTTTAATCAAATTTATTGAACGGATGGATAGAAAACACAAAGTGGAAATTTAGGAAAATTAAAATTCATCACCTTGCAGAGCAGGAGAGAAAGAGAAAGAGAGAGAGAAAGTGAGAGAGAAATTGAGAGAAAAACAGAGACAAATGGAGAGAGAGAAAGAAAAGACAGAAAAGGAGTGAAGGTCAAAGACAAACAGGGAGAAAGAAAGAGAGAGAGAGACGGAGAAACAGAGAAGGAGAGAAGTAACAGAAAAATAATCAAATCCTTATCCAATTTTTTGTCATATGTTTCACACAACATTAGTGGCCTAAAAAACAAAAAAGGTATAAAAATGTGTGAAAATGTTTTAAAAATCCAAAAGAAAGTAATTGTGACAAACCTAAACAGGCATATATTAATGCAGACCATCTGAAAAGATTACAGGTTTAAATTTATTATGTAGTCAGTTATTAATATAAGCTTGTACATGTTCACTAAATGCTTTTATTTTCAGCTTTTAGGGTTGAAAAACAATAATAATACTTCAGAAGTTTACAGTTAATAAAACCTGGGTAGTAATTAAACATTAAATGACTCAGAAATAAGAGACTTTAAACAAACTGTATTTTCTTTACAACGGTGACACCTGCTGGTCATCACATGTAACTACATCCATGTTGGTTACCTGAACAGGTACAGTCTTGTAAGTAGTGAGAACGACTTCTCTGCACTGGTGAAGCCTCTCACCGTGACCGCCGACCTGTAGCGCCGCCTGGTGGACGACACAAACATGTACGGTTTAGTAGAACATAAAAGTTTTCCTGTCAGTTGATGTTTTTTAGTGTTTTTCTCACCAGAGAGGCCATGGTAAAGCCGATGACCTCGATGCAGCCGTCGTCGTGGCGCTGCGGTTCAAAGTCTCGGTGGTCTCCGGTGTTTCCCCACGGCACGGTGCCAGCACAGTACCTGCATGTCACACATCAAACACCAGCAGCTATGGCAGCCGTCTTCATGCACCCAGAGAGGAAGCTGCTCTTCCGCTGAGGACAGAAATCATCTCCAAAGACATGAGAGTCAGCAACAGACGGGTCGAAGCTCTGAACCCAATTAACAGAGAACACGTCAAGGATCCTGCTCCGGTTCAAGAGTCTCATCGTTTCTAAGAGGCCTCAGCAATCAAGTGGAAAAAACTCATTTAGAAAGATCAGATGTGTCCTATTACATCAAGAAATAAAAATAGAAAAATTTAGTAAAATTTATGTTACAAAATAAAACTGAAAGAGATGCATTTCTAAATTCATTATATATAATTTTATTGTGTGATTTAATAATAAAATTTGGCAGTTTGTTTTACACATTTCTTCCAACATAAAATATTAATTTAGTGTACCGGTATTTACATAAAAAGTTGCTATTTTTCTAAATATTTTTTGATTTATATTTTTTATATTAGGTTAGATTCCCTTTTATGTTGAAGAGCTTAGCAAAATTCCAATATAGAAAATATAAATGATCAACAAATATTTGACTTGAAGAAGTAAAACCGTCGATCGGTTTGGAGGAGTTTGTGACGGACCCACCTGGGAATGTTTAAAAACACGATGCACTGAAACTTGAGCTCCTGGATTTTGGGCGTTAGATCCGTTCCATCGCACTGCAGAAAGCAGAGAACCAGAGTCACTCCTGTCCAACCAGAACCAGAACCAGAGACCCGCCTTTTATTTTGACAGGCCGCTCAAACAGTAAGCTCACTTCCTGGTTTCTACTGTCAGATCACACAGTGGGGGCTCCTAAGCACCAGTAATTGGTGCTGTAAAATATTTTTTATTCAACTCATAATAAGAGATAATTGAACTATTATGACTGTTAAAGCAGCAGAGATTTAATGTTTCAGTTGTGAGGGGACGCGGACGGTTTAATGCTGATGTTAAACACAGCTGAAGTCAGAAGATTACATGAACGCCTCATGGGCATAAATGTGACACTAATTAATTGATTTTAATGATTTATTTGAAGTGCTATTTTACTCCAAGCTGGAGTTAATGTGGAGCATCTGTAAAAAAACAGTAATGGCTCCCACTGGGAACAATAAAGACGGCATTAACATCGACTACTGCAGTTGGGTTTAGTGTCAGGAGTAAACACTCTGTAAAAACATAAAATCTTACCAGGTGTTTCTAGTAAAATATCTAACTAAAATATATATCTTGTGGATGGAATAAAATATTTGATCTGGACTGAAATTTTAATGAATTTGGTCGTTTGCCTGATGGGATTCATCACATGGAAACCACCCGGTTTAATTCAGTAAAGCAGCTTAATGAATGTGTCAAAGATAACGTGCTGTCCTCATTGGTGTCACTGGACAAAACAACCATTTTACAGGTAGGCCAGGTCTATGGGTGTCATAAAACGTTCGTTACATTTTTTTAAACAAAATAATTCTTAGATAATCAGATTTCGGGCTGTTTTAGGACCTCTTGTCACTTTACATTGAAATAAGCAGCTACTGGACACGCCCCCGATTCAATATTTACACTCGCAAGTGTAAATACAACCTTACAGCTTTGAAAAGCAGAAGTACAGCCTTCTGCGCAACCAACAAGAATGCAGCAAGTGCTTTCTCCATGGTAAGTCAACAACAAAACACTTGGTCTTTTTCTGTACAGCACAGTAAAACTAGCTGACCAAACGTGCCGGAGCTCCACTGGTGTTGCTAGGTAACAGGCGTCACTCCGTTGGGGTTGCTAACTTTTTTTCACCAAAAAAGTGAAGCTATTGACAAAGAAATGTCTGTGTGTGCATTTTAAGAGCTTGGACTGTTTTTAGGAGCACTAGAAACCCAAATGGAAGTACAAAAAATTTAAGTTTTGAATAATAGATCCCATTTAAACCAGCTTTCTAGGCCGTGGAGATCTATTTATTTGTTTTAACATGGAGTGAATGTGAGCGAGGAACCCCAGTGGGACTCCTCCTCAGGGTCAACCCCCAAAGAGAAGTTGAAGGACGGCACGTTTAATCACCCGACTCAGACATGTCGACACGGAAGACGATACGAGTCGAGAGAGGAAGAGCGTGTTAACACTCACCACCACTCTGACGTGCTTCGACAAGTCCCTGGAGCTTCTCTGGAGGAAATCTGAGAATGCAGCCTGAACAGACAGACACAGACAGACACACACACACACAGAGGCAGAAAAACAGACAGAAGAAGCCAATCAAACAGAATTACAGTTCATTACATTTCCCTCATTAAAAAGAGATAACTCCTCTGTACGTTTCCGCTTCAACTGCCGCCCATCCTTTCTGACCTTCAGCTCCTGTTTTGTAGAAAAAAGTCGGCTGGATGGTTTTGTTACATCTGTTTATCACTTTCAAGTTGATTTCAGTTACTTTTATCACTGGAAACAAGGCGGTATTCTATCAGGTTTGTTTAGTTTTTCCTCAGAATGAAGGTCAGATGAATTATTAAGAGCGTGACATTTGCTTCGCCAGCGTTCTGGATGAATATTGCACAAGTCAGGCTGCTCATTATTGATAAATAACTTGGAAAACACTTTCCCATAAAGGCCAGTGTTTAGTTGTTTTTGAGAGAAATTTCACTTGATTTACTGTTCCTCATTCCTGCAGGGTGTGTGAGGGTCATTAAGGCAGAATTACAGCAAACTGGAGACAAAAGTAAACTATCCAGTCAAAGTTTTTAAACTTACACCGGCGTAGAACATCTTGTTGCGGAAGCGACTGTTGAATTTCTCCGGGTTGGCCTCTGGACGAGAACAAAACGCCGAAAAACGGAGGAAAATTCAATCAATGTGTGCAGAAAACATGGAAAGTTCAGGTCTTTGTTATAACTATACAACAGAACCTTGATAAATTATTCACATCCCTTGAATATTAACATTTTGTAATGTTTTGGAAACAAACTACAGTGTATTTATTGGGATTTAAACATGAAGAAGTGCATTATCTTGAAGTGTAAGTGTGGTTTTAAATGTTGCAGCACATAAGTTTGAGATAAGTACAATAGAAATTGAAGTCTGAAGGGGTGCGAAAACTTTTGGAAAGGGAATTTGTGAAACAGACCTCTGGACTCGTGGAACTCCAGCGTGACGTGAGCATCAAAGCCGAGGCTGAAGTAGTTGTTGAAAACATTCAGAGGAAGCTTAAGAGGAACAAAAAACATATTTAAATATTCAAACATTTATAATTGGACATTAATAGCAAAGTAGGTAATTTGCCAGGGAGACACTGGTGCAACACATAATCAGTACTTACACATAAAATATTTAAAAATAAAAACAAAACAGTTTTACAGATTCCTTGTTCTGAAAAACATGCTTAGGAATAAATCCAGCACATTTTCTGGCTTGACCCTTGACCCCTGACCTTCTGAGTGCCTTCTTCTGGCTGGACTGCAGTTTTCTCCACCAGCAGGTTCCACCTGTCGAGCTGCACCACCGAACCGTCCTCAACGTGACACAAAACCTTTGACACCGGCTCGTCTGTGTAACCCTGCAGCAAAACAGAAACAACAGGAAGAAATCAGGATGTTTGAACTCGGTTTCTTCTCATGTGAATTTAAATTTAAATATGAAGTATGAATAAAGGTTAGTTGCATCCCCAAGCAGAAAGAGCAAGAAATGATCCAGCGTTCATTAAAGGAGTGCTGCGTTATTGCATTTTAGGAAATAAAATATTTATTTTCCAATTTAAAAAAGAAACGAACTGATCGTTTGCATCTTTTCTAATATAAGATGAGCTTAAGTGCAAAATGTGTCAATTTTTTCTGATTTCCTCAAAGATGCTCTGATTCCAGAGAGCTAAAAAGGACAACCTCACTTTAACAAAGACCTGCAGGAGCGATAAAGACGAGAGTATTAAACCAGACGTCTAAAAGAGGAAAGAAGAGAGGAAAAAATATGAAGAAAATGAAGCAAGGAGGGATTAGGAAATGGGAAAAGATAAAAAGAGACAAGGAGAAAGAACAGCAGTCAGGCGTATGCAGAGGATGAAAAGGGCAGAGCTCTTGCACATATGGTAGCTAGAAATTGTCTCGGTCTAATCTTCTCTCGAAGCGTCAATCTCTCCGTGGATCAGAAGTATCTCAAAGTCATCTGGACGTCCTCGCCGCGTCATTTCAGATCAAACAGCTTCGCTCTTATTGAGCTGAATCTTTAGAAACTAAACTCTGCTCACAGGCCATCATTAAAACTCATCTGTACTGCTGAATAATGCTTCCTAGTTACTGACTAATATATCTGCTTATGCAGCAATATGTTCTGCTGTAGATTCATTAAAAAATAAAAATAAAGAATGGATAAAGGCAGAGGACCTTTTTAAGACAGATCAGTCAAACTGCAGAGAATGTCTCATCTGTACTGACATTTTGCATCAACCAAGAGGCTCAGAGTAACTTTGGAGGAGTTGCAGAGAGCCACAGCTCAGGCGTTGAGAAGAGTTTTATTGGCCCTACAAATCCAGATTTAGTGAAATATTGACAAAAACTAAGTCAATTGTTTGACAAATGTTCTGGTCAGATTAGACCAAATTATGAAGCGTTGAGTGTGGAGGAAAGCTGTAACTTTCCTCCACACACATAGTGGTGGCAGCATCATGCTAAGGGAAGGATGTGTCTACTTTTCAAATTGTACAATTAAAGAATTTTTCAAGGACTTTCTAGGCATGTTTTCCAACTTTTCCAGCATCACAATTTCGAGATAAAAACATAACAAATTAACTAAAAAAATCACTTTAAATTTGCTATTGTATAATATAATTTATCATTGTTATTAATAATGTTTGTGATAATATTTTATATTCTACAGCAAAGACAACGTAAACTAAAAATATTGAAAAATTTCAATGTTTCTGAAATGTTTCTCTCACACAGACTCTATAAACCTGAACAAAACAATAATTTAACAAAAAAGATCCTCAACTTCAGTCACATTTAATGCATAAAATATAAGCCAACCTGTATTTTAACTACACAGATCAGTAAGTCACTGAGCAGTTAGAAATAATAAACATTCAAAAATAAAATAAAAATTGTTCTCGCCAAGTTTTCTGGCATTTCGCAGACAGAAATAATTTAGGTAGTTCGAATTAAACTAAAATAAGAACATTTTTTGCCTTTGGGAATGTCCTGAGATTCAGAAATTTTGGAAGGAGGTTTTGGATAAACTTTCACTTATCATTGGTATTGATCTCAATCTCTGTCCTGGGTTGTGTGTCTTAGGAATTTTTCCCACTCAAACTCAAATAAGAAAGGTCGATCAAAAGTCCATAATTTATTGTTTGGTGCAGGCTAAATATAGTATAGCCAGGTCCTGGAAATCTGTAACCAGACCCCAACTAAAAACCTGGATGTCTACATTATCAAGCTCTCTTGCCTTGGAGAAACTCACCTTTATGATTAAAGGTAAATACTATGTGTTCCAAAAGATATGGGAAAAGTTTTTGCTATTCTTGGAGAATTTAAATACTCATAATGAGGATTGACTGAATGTTTTCTAGCTAATTTTGATTATGTTTTTATTCTCATAGTGACTGTAAGTCTGTTATCTTCATGTTAATTCCAAATGTACTCACTTGCTCAAAAATGTATGAAACTTAAACACTGACGTCGGGATGCATAGATTCAGGGAGGACAGTGCCTTCACCTCATACCTAGCCTGTGGACTGTGATTAAATCTCTTGGACTAAGTCTCAACATACTCCCCTGAGATATCAATCTTAAAATATTTTGCCTCACTGTAATCAACTAATGCTGGTCACCTTGAATGTTTAAATTGTTAATGTGTTTTCTTTTCTTTTAATTTTGTTAGGTGTTTTGTGCACTTGTGAGTTATTTGTCTGTATGTCTCTTTGAATTGTAAAAGACAATAAACAGATTTTTGAAGAAAATAAGAACATTTTGGTCTGATTTAACTTCACACTGAGAAAAAAAAAGTGTCTGTGTCTTTATGTATAAAAGTATCTAACTTAAACTGTAAATATTTTCCAAATTTAAATTGAACTTTATTCTAAAATTGTGCAGTAAGAATATCAACCACTTTCCAAATCTAATGGAAACTCAAGTATTTTCAAGGATTTGAACCACCTGTACAAATGCCTAGTCAAAATGGCCTAGTCAAAGTTCAGAAATCTAATTAGCGACCTGTGGGAAGACAGTTTCTGAATCTCATTTGACAGATCTTTAATTTCACCACTGAAGAATACTTTTTGTTTGGTTTATTTAACATTCCTGAATCATTTTTGAGTTTTGGGGAATTTCATTCAGAACAAGCGGAATATTTTGAAAGGAAACAGGTAAAATATCAACTGTAACTAAATCTTCTGTGCTCGATGTGCCAGCGGCTTCGAGGAGGTCAAACAGAGGTCAAGGCTTGAAATGCTCCGGAAGAGCGCTCAGACATCCTGGAATGTGGGTTTCCCTGAAACTCCCAGAGGCGTTGGAGACGCAAACATTTACGTTTATTTTCAGAACGCGAGACAAAAACAGATGAACTTCACCTGCCGTGTGAAAAAAGTAATGTACTGAAATAACTGGAGGATAAAATAAAACCCCGTCTGCCGTCCACTCTGCAACATGAGTCAAGGCTGGAAACTCACCCCGCCCCAGTTGAGCGTCCTGGCGAGGTCATTTCCTGTTCCCAGAGGAAGTACAGCGACCGGAGGCTGGGGATTCATCTGCAGCTCATCGAGAGCGGAGAGGATCCACCCCACCTACAGACAGAGGTGGGTAGTAAATACCTACACTAAGTTACAGTTACCTGAGCAACTTTTTCTTAAAAAAATACATAAAATTACTTTTACTGTATTTCTAGTGCAAATAATACACTAAAAGTGTAATATTTTTTACAGTGGATACTCTACTCACAGTGAGTGATGTCACTAAATTAAGGCAAAACTAACAATGAATGAGAAACAAACGCATCCTTCCGCTAAAAGTTTGTTTTTCTAATGTTATTTTAAACCAGGTGAGCCATTTGGAATAACTTTACATAACTTTCTAACATGCAGTATTTATTAACGACTGTACTAGTTTATTACTTTATTTTACTTAATGTGTATAACTTTGGTGATGCCACTCATCAAAATGTAATGTTTGTTCAGTTGTTGGTTGTAAGGTGTTTAATTTATAACTTTGTAATTTTGTGTTTTTGCTGTAAAGTATATATTGCAATCTATTATTCAGACAATTAATCGATTAATTGTATAAAAGATGTAGATAAATTCTACAAATTTCTTATTAAAACACTTAATTTTTATACAAGATTAGAAATGCATTAAAAGATGAAAATAAACCAACAATTAATTTCTTTTTTCTTAAAAATAAACATTTTACTGCCTGAAATCTAAAAACACAGCATTCATTTAGTGAATTTGAACCATGTGAAGATAAAATTATGCAACTTGAGGTGTTTTGGCTAAAACATATTTTCATCTATTTTTGTACATTTTGGTATAATTACAGCTCCAAATATGCTTTTTTTCCCCACCAATTGGTCTGTCTGCTCCAGTTAACAATTAATCAGTTACTAGAATTAGTTGACGACTACTTAAATAATTGATTCATCAAAATTAGTCGTTTCATAATTTTTGATGATTTCTAAATGTGCTGCTTAAATCTGGTAAATTGTAATGATGTTATGTATATATATAGATATTATTTCAGTCTTTAAAGTACCAGATTTCGGACTTAGTTTTAAATTTTTGTCTGTCTGATTACACATTTTCCAATATTTAATCAGATGTTCCGATCAGTGACTCATGACTCAGTTTTAACGTTTTTACTTTTAATTGAGTAAAAATATGTAAAAAAATATTATTTCTGGATACTTTACACTGCCTGCAGAGAGGTAAAGAAAGCTCCAGGATCTTGGTAAATAATAAGAACTGGTTGAAAAATGAGCATAGAGTCTTACTGTGCCGTCTCCACCGCAGGCCAGGATCCGCAGGTTTGGCACTTTGCGGTACAATTCCAACCTGAGAATTGAAACAGCAGCTGCAGAAATAAATGGTTCCTTTCTCTGTCGAGATTGAACTCCTCTCCAGTCTCAAAAATCTAAAATCCTGCCCAGCTGGTGTTTAAAATATATCACAGATTTCCAGGCATTTAATAAAAAAAACTCTTAATTCAAGCCCCTGTTACAGTGTAGGAGATTCAGATCTTTTTTTCTAGAGATTAGAAAAGATTACTCACGCTTCTCTTAGTCCACCTTGTGACAAGTCAAACACTTGTCTGGGGTTTAAGATCCACATGAACATGTGCAACAACTTGGCACCCTGCAGGTGCAGACGTATAAAACAATGAAGGCTAACAGTTTCAGGTGCTGCTAGCGAGCGAAAGGTGTAAAAAGATTCACCCACCTGGTTGCCTCCACTCTTGGGATTGACAAAAACCAAGACGGGTTTCATGAGAGGAGAAGGAAGCGGTTTCAATATGAACGGACGCCATTTAGAGTCCTGCAGACAGAGAGAAAAGTTTAAAAATAAAAGAAGTCCAGGTAGAGAAAAAGAGTGAAATCCCTGTTAATTCACCACATCTGGATTAAGAAAAAAACTTAAAATGTTTCTATGGTTTCTTTGTTTTTTCATCTTAATCAATAACTACATTTGTAAAACTACAACTTTTAAAAGTTTGAAAGTTTTGTGAAACCTCCATTGGCTGATTCAGGTGATGAATTGATTGTGAACACAGCTGAGTTGCACTTATATTATTATTAGTTGTTTGTATTTCAATTACGTTCACCAAAACATCGATATAAATACATCTGATATAAAAATAATACTACAATTACTGTAGTTGTCAATTAATGTATCAATTAATTGTATCTTAAAAATATTAAGTAATATTAGAAATACATTTAAGGTGTAAATGAACAATTATATTTCTTTTTAAATTAACAAAATAAACATTTTATTGTCAAAAATTCAATAACACAACATTCCTTTAGTGAATGTTTAATCACTTGCAGCAAAAAATTCATCTGCAGATAAAAAAATGTCTAACATGAATATGTGTTAAAGTAAGACAATTTTTTCTATTAGCTAATTAATAACTGGGTAGCAAAATGTGCATAAAATATATTTTATTTACATAATTTGAACCGAGTGAAGCTAAAGCTGTGACTTGAAGAGTTCGGGTTAAAATGTATCTACAGACAAATAGTTTGTTTTTATCTTAAATGAGAAATGTAAGTAAGTCTTTGTACAGTTTTAGATTAATTACTGTGTTAATGAGTGTGTTGTTCTTCCAGTAAAAAACTTTTTTTAAATTCTGTATACTCAAGGTAACGATTAATCAATAATGAAATTAGTTGATTGTTTTAATAATCGATTAATCACGATTAATCCGATTAATCATTTCAGGCCTAAACTATGCAATTAAAGACAAGAAAAAGTTAACTTTAAATAACAATTTAAAAATGTAAAAAGAACATATTTGAGCTTGATGAAATTATATTTTAACATTAAATCTAAAATTAAAAAGAGAAAAAATGTATGAGAATAAAGAAACTGATTTAAAAAGATATTAAATATTTTTCTAAACTGAAATAAGATTTCAAAAACCTGTTTCTGTGTCAACACAAACATTAAAACCATAAACACATTTTCTTCGCTTGTTTGCTAAAAGCCACTGGATCAATAGGAGCGTTTTCTCACTCACATCCAGTCCTTTCTTGCTCGCCCTTCGTTTGAAAGACGTCCGTTTTTTCCTCCTGGCCGAGTTCTTCAGCGAGCTCTGGGACACGGAGAGTTCAGATGTTAGTTCGCTGTCACCGCGTCCACGCTGACGCTGATTAGAAGAGCAATGAAGCATGCGACGTGTCTGCGGGAGACATTTTTCTGCGCTGGTTTGTGTGTGAGGGAGACTCACACTGAGGTCTAAACTCAGGCTTCCCTCGGAGGTCAGACGTACGTCGGATCACATCGCATCACACCCACCAGCCTCCGACAGGCCGCTTTTCAAATTTAGCCCCAACGAGGTCGCTTTGCATCATCGTCACCGGATGACAGCGGGTGAACTTGATCAACTGGAGGGAGGGACTGTTTCTCACCTGTGGCTTCCTGACTTTGATGATCCAGGAGGGAGGGACGATGACTCCGGCGTGGGCCCCCAGCGAACACGGCTCCTCGATCTGGTGCAGCATGAAGCACGTCACCTTGTTGTGGAACTGGAAGACCAACGGACGTTAACTTTTATTCATCTCTAACAAAGAAAACCCTCATTTCATCTGAGTATTAGATGAATAGATCAGCGTAATTAAATCTTAACACTTGCATGCATCACCTGCCTCAAGTCTGGAACAAATAGACACTAGCAAAGAACGGCGTTATTAAATTATTAGGGGTTGCTAGGCAACAGCACTGTCCCCATTCATAGTGACTTAACAGTCAGGAGGTTTTTGAAATGACTTGTCCAGACACCAAAAAACATCAACTTAATGCCAAAAGGTGACCTGTTAAGCTTCCTTGAACAGGTCAAATTCTTTGCACAAAATTATTCTTAGATTTGCCTAATGTGATCTGCATTAGGGCAGATCACATTAGTTTTTTCACTCAACGTTTACACTTGCATGTGAAAACAGCTGCAAACAGTCACCCAACTGTACACACATACACCTTTGAAAAGCAGAAGTGGAGCCTCCTGCACAACAAACGAGAATGTAGCAAGTTGTTTCTCAGAAGGCAAGTCAACAACAAAGCACTTGTCTTTTCCAGCAGCCATTGTACAGCTGGCCAATCGTTCTGGAGCTCAGCCTGGGTTGCTAGGTAACGGGCTGGGCTTTGCTGGGGTTGCTAGGTAATGGTGCAGTACCAGTTGAATGTCATTGAATATTCAGGAGGATTTTAAAATGGCTCACTTTTCAGACATCAAAAAATATAAACTTATTACTGAAAAACTTTTGGGTGTTTTTTTAGAAGCAGCAGGGGCTCAAATGGAAGAATAAAAACATGCAAAATTTTAATGTTGCATGATAGGCTCCATTTAAAGTAGGAATATTCTTTAGGAATTGTACATTTCACAACAGTGAGGCCTATTGTTTCTCATCTACTTCATTTTTATTTAGTTTTCTTGAAGATGAATGATGAGTTTCCTTACCGCCTGTTTACACCAAGAACAACTGATGGCGATTATTTCTTTACTGTGGAAGAACTTCTGCTGAAAACTCTGAAAAAACAAACATTGACAGTGAGTTTTTGGTTCTTTATAAGGACTCAAAGAACATTTCTGTGTGTGAGTAAGCCCACCTTCCCACACTGTTTACATTTCCCCTCCTGTCGTCGCCTGTGGACCCAGTGGTGTCTCAGTACGTTCTGTTGGCAGATAACGGCGCTCAGAGCTGCGATTCCTCATTTTTACAGCCACACACACATGTTGACATGAAGAAACACTCACGTCTCTGAGGCATCGGGACCCCCCCTCCCTGAAGGTCGGCTTGCATCTGAAGTTAATCTTAACAGAGACACAAACCGCGGTCGTGAGTCTGAAAGCATTCATCTGCGGCTCGACAGAATTTGACGGGAACAAGGTTGGATAGAATTTAATTCAAAGGAAACAAACGTCGGCCTTGAAGGATGAGCAGCTGAAGCGTGTTGGTGTTTGTGTGCCTCACCTTTTCTAGCTGCTCTACGCAGCTGGTGTGGACTACAATCTTGCAGGCGGCGCATTTCCTCCTGGGGGCCGACTTCTTAAAGGAAACACAGGGAGCATAGAGCAGAGTGAGACACAAAGCCACTGAAAATACAAGCAGTGAGGAAAAAACGAGTCATTTATCACCTGGTGCGTCTGGCAAAACAAAAACACTTCAGATGTCAGAGACGAAGTTGTCTTCATTGACTGGAACTTCACGGCTACAATAAAAGCATTTTTACTCTAGTTTCTAATGCAAATATCTCACTGCACCTGAAATAAGACACTTTTAAGAAACTTTTCAGCAAAAAATAAATGATTAATTATCATTAATTCCTTAATATTAATAAAAACATATTATTTATTGGTGAAAAAACCCACCAGAGGAATCAGACATTTTAAGTCATAATAAGAGAAAAATATCTTGTTTCACTTATTACTAGTACATTTTCATCAGGAATTATTGACTTAAAATAATGCTGGAAATTTACCTTTATATTAATTTTGTCTTATTTCAGGAACATAGACTAAAAATAGTTGGTACAATTTTGTGTTCGAAGTACTAAACTTTTAATAATCAGCCTTGTTTCTCTCTTTTTAATTTCATAATAAACATATATTTAATTGATTTACTAAAGTTGGACAAATACATTATCAAAAAAATAGTGACTCAAACTCTGTCCTAGTCTTGTCAATTAAACACCTAAAAAATGTGTGAACTGTGTGCATTTCTTTCAATAAGCATAATATTCCCATGTTATTCCCTTAAAAATGGCAACTTGTTTCACTAAAACACAGTTTTGAGGTTTATTGTTACACAGGAACAAAACAAAACAAAACATGTCTGAGTTTTAATTTAGAAAACTTTGTGGTCAATGTTGCAAAAGGTTTGGACACCACTGCTTTAGCTGCTTTCCTAATTAACTACAAAGAGACCTGAGAACATTTTATAGTTCCTACCACAGCCTGTTAAAGGTGTTGCACATTTGAAAAAAGGACAGTTTCATTCATTTTCACATTTAGTTTTCATCTAATTTAACTTATTTAACCCACAAAGACAAATCTACCTGGAAGTCAGAGAAATCTCTCAGCGTTTTCTTCTAATCATACTGTAACTACCGTGAATGCTCGTGTCGTAATTTTATTGTGAAAAGTGCAGGTTGTTTCTCTGCTCTTTATGCTAATAGCTGCTATTCTCTGCTAGAGGACAGAGTTCACAAGGCCTATAATTTAAACGTAAACGTCTCAGCTGTCAGGGATTCTCTAGAGCGCAGTTTGTCAAAGATGTGAATGAAAATTAAACCATTAAACAGTGAGAACTATTGGCAGCACTTTATTTTAAAAGATAGATGCATAAGACTGTTACAAACATAAAGGAGTCTTCAAAATGTTTAAGACTGTTGTGATGAAGGTAAATAATGACGCTTTTAATGAACTTTTAATGCAAAATTGCATCTTTAAATTCAAAGTTACAATAAAACATGCATTACAAGCACGTTAAAAGTGTAGAATTTGAATTAAAATGATTATTTGTTGAATAATGACAGTTAATGCAAAGTTGTACTAAAAGTTGCATTAAAACTGTCATTATTTACTTTTGTTACATGCCTGCAGGCTGTTTGTTTCTCTTTCCCCTCCCCCTTTGTCTCTTCACAGGTATTAGGGAAAGCTGGTGTCAATCTCCCTTGATTGATCCTCATCAACCATGGGCCAATCAGCATCCAGGGAGGCCTTATTTAAGCAGCCCAGCTGGGGAGAGCGAGGAACTGGCTTTGTTACCTGACGCATGTCTTGTTGCTCTTTGTATGAAGGTTTGTGGTGGGAGTTAGAGGGTGAGGTAAGTTTGGGGTACCCTGTACATTTCATCACGTAGGTGTTTGTTCTGTTAGATACACTAGGTAAGTAGGTGGGTGCCGCCCATGTAAAGTTTTGGTGGAAACTTTTGTTAGATTAGATAGGCAGGGTTTTTGTTTTCTTTTGTTTCTCTAGCACAGACGGAAGTTAGGCCCTGTTTTGTTTTATTATTTTCTTTGATTTGGCACCACCTAACCACCCCTTTCTCCCCCACAGTTTGTGTGAGCCTTCTGGGATTTTCATTATCAATAAATCCCTCCTTTTTTACAACATTCACTTGGATTCTGTCAATTTGTTGTGGCTGTCGTGTTACTGCCCTCCTCACAAAAGGGGGGGCCGTAACACAAGTGGGGGCTCGTCCGGGATCTCCATTTTCCCTGAGCTGTAGACATCCATAATAAGTTGAGAGATCCTTGTGTCTGTTTAGAAATGAGTTTCAGCTTAGAGGATTTTGTACAGGCTCCTAGCCATGAACAGCTGGAATTGTGTCGGACTTGTTATGTCTGGCTGAGCATTTTGACATTTCAGTGAAAAAACACTTTTCAAAAGCTGAAATTAAGAACATTGTTGTTCAAAAGCTGGTTGAGATTAAAGTCCTAGGGGACCCAAGCAAAATGGATGTAGATGTTTGTGATGTTCCTTCTGTTGATTTAGGACGCCCTCCTTCAAAAGATGAAGGAGTTGCTGTACTGGCAACGCCACCAAGGGGGTTGGCAGAGCCCCAGGCGCCCCCTGCGACTTTACCACGGTTCGATCCAGTGTCACCAGAGCTCAGTGGCTCCGGTGGTAATGTCAGACTCAAGGTTCGGCTGGCTCGCCTACAGCTGGAGGCACAGGAGAGGGAGTTGGTAAGAAAAGCTGAGTTTGATTTCAAACTTGAAATGCGCAAGTTGGAAATTGAAGCTGAAAAAGAGATTAAGCTGAAACAGCTAGAGGTGGAAGCTATGAGACTTTCACGTGGCACCTCGCCTCCTCGTTCATCTGTGTACTCTGATTCTCCACAGGTGGTGTCGGACAAACACAAGTTTGATGTCAGCAAGAATATTGCTTTGGTGCCTGTGTTTAGGGAGTCAGAAGTGGACTCTTACTTCAGTGCATTTGAGAGGATTGCTGTGGCACTGGAGTGGCCAAAGGAGATGTGGGCTGTTCTAATGCAGTGCAAGCTCATAGGTAAAGCACAGGAAGTTGTGTCATCATTGTCAACAGAGGAGGGCATGAAGTATGAGGTACTGAAAAAGTCAATCTTGCGTGCTTATGAACTTGTACCTGAAGCTTACAGGCAAAAATTCAGGAACCATAAGAGGTCTAGTGGCCAGACCTATGTGGAGTTTGCACGTGAGAAGGGACTACTTTTTGATAAATGGTGTGCTGCAAGTGAGGTTAAAGGTGACTTTGAATCCCTTCGCCAACTAATTCTGTTGGAGGACTTTAAGAACACATTGCCTGAGAGACTGGTGGTTTTCCTGAATGAGCAAAAGGTGGCCTCTTTATCTAAAGCAGCCATTGTTGCTGATGAGTTTATGTTGACCCACAAGAATGTATTTGTGTCTGTACCTCGTGCAGATAAAGTTTTGAACATTCGTCAACAAAAACCTGACCCCACTCAGTCAGAAGCTAAGGCTAAGCAGCAATCTCTTTCTCCACGTGAGGTAAGGGAGTGTTTTTACTGTCATAAAAAAGGCCATGTCATTGCTGACTGCCTTTCATTAAAGAGCAAGGCTTTAACAACACAGACAAAAGGTGTTGGGTTGCTTAAAAATGTGTCACACTCCAGCAACCAAACTACTAAAAATGAGAATGAACTAGATCCCTGTTTCATACCTTTTGTTACCCAGGGTCTTGTTTCTTTAACAGGGGATCCTAAGGATGGCCGACAAGTCAAAATCCTGAGGGACACGGGTGGTTCCCAGACGATCATTCGGGAGGGTATTTTGTCTTTGCCTGTCATGTCATCTTGTCAGTCCAGAGTAGTTGTTCAAGGTATTGGAATGACCTTTGTATCTGCACCACTGCATAATATCCACCTTGACTCATCTCTTGTGAGTGGTTTTTGCAGGGTTGCTGTTCTTCCCACCTTGCCCATAAAGGGGATTGATCTCATTCTAGGGAATGACTTGGCAGGTGGAAAGGTATTGCCTGTGCCTGAGGTGTTGGACACACCTGACACAAGTGTGGTCTTTGAACCAATGCCTAATATTTTCCCTGCTTGTGTGGTTACGCGGGCCCAGTCAAAGAAATACAATCTTGATTTGTCTGATTCTTTTCTTGCTACAGAGCAGACTCAATCAGCCGGATCGGAGACTGAACTCAACAAATCTAAAAATGTATTTCCTCTTCCAGGACCAGAGATGATGAAATTACCAGCCTCCAGGGAGGAATTCATTGCTGCTCAAAAACAGGACAAGACTCTGTTGAAATGTCATTCTTCTGTTCTTACCCAGGAGGAAGCCCAGGGGAAGAAGGTGGCATATATGGTTGATGATGGTCTCTTGTTGCGACGCTGGGCTGGTGAAAACTTGGAAGACTGGAGTACCGTTTATCAGGTGGTTGTGCCAACAAGGTATCGCATGCAGGTGCTAGCATTAGCACACGATCACCCACTGTCGGGGCATCTGGGTATAAATAAAATGTATAACAAAGTTCTCAAACACTTCTTTTGGCCAGGTCTCAAATCTGATGTTTCACTTTATTGTCGTACTTGCCATGTCTGCCAAGTTGCAGGCAAGCCAAACCAGGTTATACCTCCTGCTCCTTTGTCCCCAATTCCAGTTGTGGGTGAACCATTTGGAAGGGTGATTGTAGATTGTGTGGGGCCTTTGCCAAAGTCTAGAAGTGGAAACCAGTTCATTTTGACTATAATGTGTGCTTCCACCAGGTTTCCTGAAGCCGTGCCCCTGCGGAGGATCACAGCTCCCATGATTACCAAAGCTCTGGTAAAGTTTTTCTCAGTGTTTGGTCTTCCCAAAGTTGTCCAAACAGACCAGGGCACAAACTTTATGTCTAGAACCTTTGCCCAGGCACTAAAACAGTTGGGTGTAGAGCATGTCACCTCAAGCTCTTACCACCCTGAAAGCCAAGGTGCACTTGAAAGGTTTCACCAGACATTAAAAGCGATGCTGAGAAAATACTGTATGGATACAGAGAAGGACTGGGATGAAAGTATCCCATTTCTATTGTTTGCTGTGCGTGGAACAGTGCAGGACACTTTAGGTTGTAGTCCTGCTGGACTTGTGTTTGGACATGAGGTTAGGGGACCTTTAAATGTCCTTAAAGACCAACTAATCTCTTCCTCTCACTCTGTAAAAAGTATTCCAGAGTATGTTTCAAAGATGAGAGAGCGCCTTCAGACAGCTTGTGCACTTGCGCAGAAAGCCTTGGCTTCAAAGCAGGTCAAAATGAAACGACATTATGACCAGAAAGCAGTCACTCGTGAGTTTAACCCTGGTGATAAGGTTTTGATTTTGCTGCCCATCCCTGGCTCTTCTTTAGAAACGAAGTTCTCTGGGCCATATGTGGTAGAAAAGAAACTTAGTGAAACAAACTACATTGTTCAAACTCCTGATCGCCGCCGCAAGACCAGGCTTTGTCATGTCAATATGATAAAACTGTATCATTCAAGAAAGACCGACCAACCAACCCAGAATCGGGTTAAACCCATTTCCCCTGTAACCTGTGTGTCAAAGTCAGCTGAGGAGGATATGGTAACACGCAAAGATCCTCCACAAGTTGCAAGGCTTAGTAATAGTGAAATACTGGCTAACCTGCCTGACTATTTGTCACATTTATCAGGTGACCAAGTGGAGGACATCACAAAACTCATATCAGACTTCCAATGTCTGTTTGGGGATGTTCCTACCAAGACTAATGTGGTGTCTCATGACATTGTTCTCTCCAATCCTGCACCTATAAAGCAGAGAGCATACCGTGTCAATGCCACAAAGAGGGAGCTCATGAAAAAGGAAGTGGAGTACCTTGTTAAAAATGGACTTGCCATTCAGAGTTGCAGCCCATGGAGTTCTCCATGTCTATTAGACATGAAGACTGATGGAAGTCCAAGGTTCTGCACAGACTTTCGCAAGGTGAATGCTGTCACAGTCCTTGATGCACACCCGTTACCCCTCATTGAAGACTGTATTGATGAAATCGGATCAGCAAAATTTGTCACTAAACTTGACATGCTAAAAGGGTATTGGCAAGTACCTCTAACCCAACAGGCCTCTGATATCTCAGCTTTTGTTACACCAGACTGTTTTCTTCAGTACACAGTGATGCCTTTTGGGCTCTGTAATGCACCAGCTACATTTCAAAGGCTTGTAAATAGAGTACTGGGAGATGTGTCAAACTGCCGGGTATATCTAGATGACATTGTGGTATATTCAAGTGACTGGTCTACCCATCTTTCTGTTTTGCTTGAGGTCTTCAAACGTCTTTCAGCTGCATCACTGACGCTCAATCTTTCTAAGTGCGAGTTTGGAAAAGGTACCATTGTCTATCTGGGTCAACAGGTTGGTGGAGGAAAAGTGTGTCCTGTGGATGCAAAAGTCAAAGTAATTTCTGACTTTCCTGTTCCTTCAAGCAGGAGGGAGCTCCGTCGATTCCTGGGGATGGCAGGATTTTACCGTCGCTTTTGTAAAAACTTTTCTACGGTAGCTGCTCCTTTAACAACTTTGACCAGTCCTTCTACACCTTTTATTTGGTCTGATGAATGTCAGCATGCTTTTGAACATCTAAAAGGATTGCTCTCATGTTCTCCTGTTCTTTCTCTTCCCAAATTTTAGTCTGCCATTTAAACTGGACATAGATGCCAGTGCTGTTGGGGTAGGAGCTGTCCTTCTGCAGGATGATAAAGACGGAATAGAGCATCCCGTAAGCTACTTCTCAAGGAAGTTTAATCTTCATCAAGGTAGATATTCTACCATTGAGAAGGAAGCGCTTGCACTACTCTTGGCCTTACAGCATTTTGAAGCTTACCTTGGCTTGAGTGTGGAACCAATCACTGTCTTCACAGACCATAACCCACTTGTCTTTCTTTCCAGGATGTACAATCAAAATCAAAGACTTATGCGGTGGGCTTTGATCATTCAGGAGTACAACCTGAAGATCTGCCATAAAAAGGGGTCTGAGAATGTATTGGCAGATGCTTTGTCACATGCTTTTTGAGCTTGGTTTCTTTTACCTGGAGTATTCCAAACATTTATGTTTGGACTTATAAGGGTGGGGGTGTTACATGCCTGCAGGCTGTTTGTTTCTCTTTCCCCTCCCCCTTTGTCTCTTCACAGGTATTAGGGAAAGCTGGTGTCAATCTCCCTTGATTGATCCTCATCAACCATGGGCCAATCAGCATCCAGGGAGGCCTTATTTAAGCAGCCCAGCTGGGGAGAGCGAGGAACTGGCTTTGTTACCTGACGCATGTCTTGTTGCTCTTTGTATGAAGGTTTGTGGTGGGAGTTAGAGGGTGAGGTAAGTTTGGGGTACCCTGTACATTTCATCACGTAGGTGTTTGTTCTGTTAGATACACTAGGTAAGTAGGTGGGTGCCGCCCATGTAAAGTTTTGGTGGAAACTTTTGTTAGATTAGATAGGCAGGGTTTTTGTTTTCTTTTGTTTCTCTAGCACAGACGGAAGTTAGGCCCTGTTTTGTTTTATTATTTTCTTTGATTTGGCACCACCTAACCACCCCTTTCTCCCCCACAGTTTGTGTGAGCCTTCTGGGATTTTCATTATCAATAAATCCCTCCTTTTTTACAACATTCACTTGGATTCTGTCAATTTGTTGTGGCTGTCGTGTTACTGCCCTCCTCACAAAAGGGGGGGCCGTAACACTTTCATTACAACAGTAATAAACATTCATGAAGACTCCTTTATGTTCATGCTGTGTCATGTCTGTCTTATGCAAAGCCCTTCAAATAAAGTGATACTTAACTCTAATTCAAACAAGCTTTTTTCAAATAGCTTGAAAATACATTTCTTTCTCCGTCTTTATCCGGTTCATAAAAATATTTAAATCAAATCTCAGACGTTTTGTTGTTTCTGGTCTAAAAAGTAAAACTGCAAAAAAAGATAAAACGGTTCTTTAAGCTCAGAGAAGATTTAATGTTCATGTATTCCCAGCATTAGTATTCAGTTCAGACGGTTTCCAAGTTGAAATTATTTATAATTGAGTGAGAGTGGAATGTTTCCTTTAAGAAAAAGAGGCGGCTAACGGACCAGATAGCAGCAGAAATATAATCCTAGGAGAAGCACCTGCTCCTTCGTTCCTGTTTCCCTCTTGCAGAGACGTGATCAGTCTTTACTCACCGCAGTCTTCAGGAGACACGCATCCTCCCCGAGGTAGCACAGCTCTCCTGAACAACTCGTCTCCATCCACAAGTGATCTCCGTTCCCTGCGTTTTCCTGCAGGAGGAGAAGAAAGAGGATTAAATTATCACTTAATGAGGCGCCGCCGTCCGTCTGCACGTCTCCCTCTTTAAGTGACTGTTGCTCGGTCGTATATAAAACTGCACAGAAACACTCGGAGGAGATTACGGCCAGTGAGTGTGTCGAGTGCATAAACGCTGCTGCTGCTGAGTAGGTGGGTAATTCACGGCGCCTGGAAATCTGAGGTGTTAATCAAAACACTCCAGAAGTAGCGGTTAACGTCCAGCACTCAGAGAGCGGCTCTGTACGAACATGTGATGGTGGGAATTTAACAGAAAACATTTGGATTTGATCCCAGAGGAGTTAAAAAGTAGACGTCCAAGGAGTGGCAAAAGTAAAGGAGGTGGAGTAGCAGTGCATGGCAACAACTGGAAATTTTTTTACTGTGAAATATCGTCTCTGTTGTCTGCATATTGAGCTGTTAGCATGTCCAGACAATCATGACTCTGGTAAACAGCAAGTCTTCAGTCAGAAGCTTCTTCACATCTGCTGCTATTCTGACTGCTACTGGAGAGCCTCCCTGCACACACTGATGATACAAGTTCCAAAAACATTTATTTTTCCTTTAAAGTA
Source organism: Gambusia affinis (assembly GCF_019740435.1). Classification (NCBI taxonomy): domain Eukaryota; kingdom Metazoa; phylum Chordata; class Actinopteri; order Cyprinodontiformes; family Poeciliidae; genus Gambusia; species Gambusia affinis. The sequence continues at coordinate 13,999,344 of NC_057890.1, forward strand.
ATTGAATTTGAACTGAAAAGTCCTTGTTGGTTGAAGCGAGGGTTGCAACTAACGATTGTTTCAGTAATCGATTAAAAAATGCACATTAGTGAACGCACCTGTGTCGGGCTGATCGGTTGATTATTTTTTGGATTTGCAGAATAATAATTGGAGAGCAAAAGTTGCTAAATGGCATTTATTTTATTTTATTTTATTTTTTTAACAGAATTTGAACCAGTTGAAGCTAAAACTGGCACTTGAGTAGTTCTGGGTAAAACATTTACAAAGTTTTTCTTCTCATTCTAAAAAGGAGAAACTATCTAATTTTGTACAGTTTTGGCAAATTGTCTTTTTTACCATTTAAAAAGATTAATCAATTAATAAATTAGTTGTCGATCAGTTATTCTGATTTATTGTATATTTTCTTGCTTGAAAAAGAATTAAATTACTTGCCTGTCTGCACATTTTAATGTATATCTAATATATAAAAAAAGGCTAAAATGAAAATGTGGAAAATATTCCAATTAGTTTTATCCAACAAGTTGATTAATTTTACATCCACTCCATATAAAAAGTTGATTTTTTGCTTTTTTTTTTTATCCTCAATTTTTTTTCCCCGATTTCTTTCCAAGAAAATAAAATTTGACCTGTAAAGCTGTTCAATCCATTTCATTGATCGTATTAAAGGTAATTATATATCTATGTATAGTTATGTAAATGTGTGTGTGTGTGTGTGTGCGTGTGTGTGTGTGTGTGTGTGTGTGCATCATGCAGGGATTTAAAGGTTAGTGAGGATGTGCTGAAGTGTCTCTGCAGGACGCTGCATTTGAGCCCATAGCAGTTTACAGATCCACATCAATAATAAACCACTTTGTATTTACAGTTCATTAATGATATTTAATACCTTGAGAGCTGAATCATTCACTGCAAAACATATTTTAAAATGGCTTTACACCTTAAATTCTTATATTATTTTGGGGAAATTTGTGTCCTGATGTCATCAAAGAGAGAAAATTCTTTATTTTTTGCTAGTTTAGTCAGGAAGGGACAGATTGCAGAAGGGCGACAAATACGAGTAAAACTCTAGAAATCCATCATGGAGTTTGTGGCGTTTTCATCACTGAAGTATTTTAGATATTTATGCTTTATTTTTTTTTTTAATTTCTTACACTTTTCTGAAACTTTTAGTCAACAATCAATCACTTTGTAAGGAGGAAGTAAAACACTGTAAAACATATGAGCAGCATTTAGTTGTGTCTACTATCTTCTATTCTTTATGTCAAATAAATTTATCCAGTTTTAGATTTTGAACCTAAATGTGAGTTTGTGAAAGATAAACTTACAGTAAAAAGTTTATTTATTACTTTTGTCAGACCTCCAAGAGTTGAATAAACTGTTTTAAGAAAAACAGGAAGAAAAAAAAAGACAGAAGTGGGAACTATTTCCCAGAATGCTTAGCGGCATGTTGTTGTATCCTGAGGTGGAAGTTCTTTACACTGACCTGACTCTTGTGTTTATTTTTATTCTATTTTTATTTCTGAGCAGAATTCATTGTGATGTTTAATAAAATTCATCATCAGTTCTGATTTTTTCTTCCTGCAGTTTGAAGTAAGAATTTAAATTATTCTAAATTAAAATAAGTAGTTATTTTCACTTGAAACTGTGAGTGAAAATATTACAGAAAAGTGGCTCTTTAACTAATTATTTGGTTTAAATTGCAGCATTAAGTTAAAACTCACAATTCAACATTAATGAACTTAAAAGACATTGTTTAGACAACTTGTCTCTTCATGAACTTTAATTTCTGAGTTAAAACCAAGACAATTTTCTTGTTGTCTTAAATTGCATTTTCAAGTTAAACCACCTACAAATGTTTTACAGTGAATAAACATCAGGGTAGATTCAACATTTCTTTAATATGAATTGTAGAAAATAGGATTTTAGACCATATTTAACACATTTAAATTGTAATATGACAAAACCTTATGATTACTGCCATCACAGCTCCTCCTGCAGAACCACACACTTCAGATTTTAGAGCGTCGTCTTTGAAGAGAGTGAAAGCTAATGGGATTTACCTGCCACTAAAAATACCAGCTCAAACTTTTTGTTAATTTTTGGACGGTTTAATGCGTTGTGTTTCGAGTGCTTTCCTTTGCCTCTTGACATTTTTTCGTTTTAAAGCAGCTTTGCGGTGTTGTGATTCATGATTTGTAAATAAAATCCATTAAACTCTGGAAAAAACAGGTGCTGGAAAAGTCATAGCTTGAGAAACGGTGACACGTAAAACTTTCTCTCCCACGCTGCTTACACATCGTCCTACATTATTAATAAAGAGGAGGAGAGAAACCGCTGGGGTTTGTTTTTTTTCTCCACAGAAGCATATGCTGATAAATTGAGATTGTAAATGTCAGGCAGTGACTCAAAGCAGAAACTTAAACCTAGTCAAGCTTTTTGCACAATTAACAGAATAAATGCATGTCGCTAAGCATATTTGTGATGCAGAGTGTCTGACCGTCCAGTCCACGCAGGTTCGTAGATCCTTGTTTGGCCCGTTGGACGCTGGAGGGAGTGAAGGCTGAGGCGGGCCGAGGTAATGGAGGCCTGATCTGGAGATGGCTTTCCTGCATTCAAGAAAGACAGCCATAAAAAACACTGAAATATCATTTTTATAATAATAATAATAGTAATAATGAGAAAAGCTGCACTGATGGCAATGCAGAAGTGAAGTGTCACGCTTGCATAATGACACAGGGTAGATGAATAACTGTGAGGACTTGGTTTCAGCGTGATTTAGTCCGTAAATTATTTATTCATAATTTTCCGGCTCAGCTGCAGATATTTGTTAGAGGCGGACTGGGAACAGCTTGGTGGAGAGCCTGCCAGCAGCACTTCATGGTGACGAGAAAAGAGTCGAAGACGGATGACTCAGCACGCGTCTTCCTCTTTTTACGCGCTCAGGTTTAGTTAACAGTTAACATGCTTGTCTCTCCAGCAGTGATAATATAACATCTATGATAAACTCTACTTATGCATGATGTTATTTCTGTCCTAATACTGGAAAAATATATTTTTCTATAAACCAACAACTGAAAAAGACACAAGGAATTAATAGTTTATTTTTAACTGTGCTATTTGAGCTTACTTCAACTAAATGTAATTTATATCAAAATGAATTGAATATGAACTGAATTATTTGCATGTGCAACACAGTTAAAGTGTTTCCACATTAATTTCTGGCAGCTCAGGTCTTCACAGATCTGAAGGTTTCCTGAAATTAAAGACGACTCTCTGGACTCCAGATGAAAAACAAACGAGTGGAAAAGGTTGTCCGACACATCTGACCCTGCTGCTGAAAGTTTTAGTGGCCATCTCTCCAAAATGCTCACACAGGACAAAGAGGAGTCTACTTACACACCGTGCAACCTGATCACACCTAAACACACACGCACACACGCCCACACACACACGCACACACACACACACACACACACACACACACATGTACTCACAACACTGGAGCTAAAAATAGCTTTGCGTGGGCAACAACAGAACAAATGCAAGGACGTATGGTGACTGGACACAAGCCACAGAAACCTGTGGGCTACACTCACAGAGACACACCCCAACCCTAATAACACAAATTCAGTCCAGGGAATCTAAAAAATAAAAATCATAAATAATTAGACAACTTTTTTCCCCAAGCTTTGAACCACGCGGCTTATACCCCGGTGCAGCTTTTCTGTGGATTTCTCTTCAACCACCAGGGGGCTCTTTAGCAGGAAGTGAATAATTGGAAATCAAAATTGGAAATCAAAGAAGAAAGTGCTAATTTTCATTTAGAACAAGCACATGCTAGCACTAGGCAAGACGGAGAAATTTCTTCAAACTCATATGATGCAGCTTTTAAGTTGAGGGCTATTGATCCGGCAGTACAGGAAGGAAATAGAGCCGCTGCACGTAAGCTTGGCGTGAACAAAACCATGGTTCAGCGTTGGAAACGGAGGGCTCCACCTTAATAAATCCAGCAGATTTATTAGAATGCTGCTTTCTGCTGCAGAAAACCGAGAGTGGCGGAGATACCAGCGGCTTGTATATGTACGTTTGCAGTTTTTTCAAAAAAATTGTATGTGCGGCTTATAGTATGCTGCACTATATAGACCAGAAAATACGGTATTTATAAAAATAACTTTCTCTTATTTGGGACAAACTTCTAGAAATCTGCAAAACAATCAGAACTGAGAAAAGCAAAGTTACATTTCACCCATACCAAGCAGGGAAATGCTTTGCTCCAAACACAATCCTGACATTACAAATTAAGACATGGCATTTTGTCCAAACTTGAATCACAAACATTGGAGTAATCGGTCTAAGATGAGGTCAACGCCTTCATCTTAATGCATTCTTCTCTTGTTTGAGCCTGTCTGTGGATCAGGACTGGAGCAGAAACAACATGCAAGCCTGAATACGAGGCTTGGATCCTGGAGATATTCCCACAGGACGCAGTGCAAGATTTATCATAAATAAATTCAACAATATTAAACACTGCAAAACAAAATCTCACCAACTCATTTCAGTTTAGTTTCCAGTGCAAACATCTTACTACACTTAAAATAAGATAAAACTAACTTATAAGTAACTTTCAGCAAGATAAATGAGCTTCTTTTAAATAAATAATTCTTTTAATACTTTAGAAAAGGCTATTTGCAGATTATTTTCATCTTTAACAAAACACTTTTGTCATATTATAAGTGAAATAATCTGCCAAATAAACAACAACTTTTTCATCCATTTTAAGGAATTATTGACATAAATCACATGTGTCAAACTCAAGGCCCGTGGGCCAAATCCGGCCCGTCATAACTTTTTATGTGGCCCTCAAGATTCTAGACTAAACACTAAGTGAACTTAAAAATGATATTATCAATTAAGTCAATGCAGTTTTTATCTGTTTACTGCCAAATTATATCAATCAGTCCCTCCAGTTTCTTTAGAATTACGGTGAAAATTCACACAAAATAAACAAATCCCTGCACTTTTTTGCGCTAATACATAATTGGGAATTTATTGCAGATTTTTCTCAAAAATTGTCAAAAACCTTCCTTGTACTAAACAGCTGCCTCAGCCTTAATTGATGTCAGATTGTAGTCCATGATCTACACAGAGAGTAATAAAGGTTGCATTTACCAATAAGCGTAAATATTGCAAATATCTCCAAATTAGTACAAGAACACTTTGATTCTTATTTCAAAAATCACAAAAAGAATCATGAAATCCTGGAGGGACTGAAAAGATGTTCAATAATATTTAATTTCAAGAATTGATTGATATTTTAACAATTTGTGAACAAGTTTTATCAATGCATTCTGGCACCACCGGCCCTTTCAGAGCATTCATGAGCTTGATTTGGCCCAACAGGAAAACGAGTTTAACACTCCTGACCTAAAACAAGCTCATACATTTTGTTGATTTTGATTAAAGTCAGTTTTGTCTTATTTTAAGTGCAGTCAGATATTTGCATTAGAAACTAGACCAGAAACCCTCTGTAATATTTTGAGTTGCTGCTGTTTTTGCTTGGCGGCGCTGGACCACTAATGAGCAAGCATGATGTGGGCTGTTTGAATAAGACAGATGAAGCAGCAGGATTTTAAACCCTAAAGTAAAGAGATTAAACTGGGCCCAGCATGGTGGAGTTGATACAGCTGCTCCCTTAGTTTCCATCTTCACAACTTAAATACGTTTGCTCTTGTTCCTCTGCATTTAAAAAAATAATCACTTCCGTCCTCCATTTTCCCTGCTGCATGTCTTCTCGCCACAACCACACATCACACTGACTTCTCCCTGATCTTCTCCACATCACTGAATCTCCCACCCTTGCTCCTCCTAATCTTCCTCCCTCGTGCTCCTTTTCATCCCCTGCTCTTCTTACTCATCCGCCCCCTTGTCTCCTTTCCTTATTTTCAGCCTTCCCCTCCTACTCCTCCTGCAGAGGTGGGTTGTCAGCGTTGCCATCACGACCACACAGTGGGAGCATCGGCAGCTTGTCCACTAATTATCCTGCCAGAGAATCTGCTTTAGTGTAGATGTCTCGTGTGTTTCAGCGACTTTACACTGAAAGCAGTTACACTTATCACACTCTGTGGGATGATCGTGTGTATGTGGGAAAGAAAAGTCAGCAAGTTCATGTCTTTATTTCACCTCCTACGCACGCAGAATAATTCTTCAGATGTTGTCTAAATAGAGATCTTAAGAGGTCAACTGTTTGGGACATTTCGGGTGATTGAAATATTATGCTACAGTTACTTTAACTTGTTTCTAAAACTCTCTTGCGCTGAGCGCAATAACTGTGTTTATAGTCGAGGCTGATAGGAGAACAAAAGTAATAGCTACAAAAATAAAAAGGCAGCTGCAAGTGGGAGGGATCGAATTTAACATCTTCTGACTCGAGAAGATGTGATTACGTGGGAGAACCCGGTTGCTGAAGGCGATACAGGGGTCCTACAGAATTTCAAGGCAAAATTCCAGACATTTTTTCTTCCTCAAATTCCCAGGAATCATTTTACAGGGTTTCACCAACTCACATTTAAGACTTTTAAAGACCATTATGAATGAAATTTAAGACCTACATCTACCTTTGTATAGCCAACTGGCAACAAATCTGCACCCTCCCTATGATAGACACCAAAAAGCTAGCTAGTAAGGGTATGTTAGCGGTAGCCACAACAGACCGGCTGAGTTCGACTCTAGCTTTTGCCTAATTATATAGAGCTACGAGAGACATCTAAAACAAGATTAGATGGCCCTGCCACAACAAAACTTAAGATTTTTGATCGACGTATTGAAGGCTAGCTTACTGTTTTTAAATTAATTAAAGTAATTTTAAGCCTTAATTTTAGGTACATCAATTTAAGACTTTTAAAGGCCATTATGTGAAGAATTTAATACCTGTTTATACCTTTGTATAGCCAACTGGCAATAAATCTGCACTTACCTATGACAGACACAAAAAAGCTAGCTAGAAAGGGTACATTAGCAGTGAGTTAGCAGTAGTCTTAATAAAGCATAATTAAAAGGTCTTAGTGTGACTCAAGCTTTTGCCTGACTAAAAGGTCCTGCAAGGAAAAAAACCCCAAAGTATACAAGATTAGATGGAAAGTTAACTTACTGTTTTTATTTTAATTCCCTAATAATGGATAAATGAATTTAAGACATTTTAAGACCATTATGAATGGAATTTAAGACCTATGTATACCTATGTATAACCAACTCTCAATAAATTTGCACTTATCCATGATAAACACAAAAAAAGTTAGCTAGCAAGGGTATGTTAGTGGTTAGCGGTAGCAGCAACAAAGCATAATGAAGATATCCGAGTGACAAAATGTAAAAATTTTAATTAACGTATTAAAGGTCAACTTAAATTTTAAAAATGAATTTAAGTAATTTTAAGCCTTTGTTTTTGGATACATGAATTTAAGACTTTTTAAAGCTGTGCGAACAACCGGATTTTATTGCATAATTTATAGATACAAAAGTTCAAATGCGCTGATGAGAGCTTTACATTTGGAGCCAGGAAAAACAGTGACTGGATGGCTGGATTTGGTGGGATAACCTTCTAAACTGTATGACTTTGCTGGTATTTTTGCCAGTAAACTATTCAATACAATTTGCACAGCTTCATGGAAAACGTTAGTGACTTCTTACAATATGGTAGATTGACTTCTCAGGATTTCTTTTTTCTTATAGCTTGTTAAAAAAGACAAAACCTGTTTCAGTCCAGATTCAAACTTATCTCTGGTTTCACTCACCTGTTGCCGAAAAGCCGGTGAAACCAACGCACTTTTTTCCCCTTCCTCCTCCGCTTCCCTGCTGGTCCACTAGCTTCAATATTTATCATCCTTATTCTTAAAGATTTTCTGTTTTAAGCCATCGTTGGTGGTTTTAAGCATTGAATTCAAATCTAAGCAGTCATGTACTTCCAAACTTACAGCACAACTCAGGTAATTATGTCAATCAGTGGGAGGAGCTACAGACACCCGACACCAGACACCTGAGCTCTGTCCTACACAACAATGTGTGTGTGGTGATGCACATTTATTTAGTTTAATTTATAACCAGCTGATTGAGATTAAAGTTATGTATAGCAACGGGTTGTTTCCACACAAAGGAAACATTTAGATTAAGAAGAAACGATTGTTAAAATATTCAAAGAAACACAAATGAGCGTCAACATAGTGCAGTCCAGTGACACTGTATCTCTCTACAAGTCTAATCAATCATCAGCGTTTCTTTTGTCCAATTCTTTTCTGTTAAACTGAATAGAAATTATTTTAATGAAGTAAAGCACAGAATAGTGAGGCAGCACTAAAGTTTTTTGTTTTGATCCAGTTGTCAAAATTTAACCTGGAAAAAAAAAAAAACTCACGTTCTTCTTCAACTTTTCCGTTTACCATTTTCCCTCCCCTCTCGATTACCTTACAGGTGAGAATGATCTATTTTTAGAGCATTGCGTAAGCGATAACCTGACAGGAGGCAGACAGCAGACAAGAAGATAATCCCCGAATTTCAGGCTGAATGTTTGTGAAGGGGAAAAAATCTAAAAGACTTGTGGAGATTTAAAGATGATTTTAGTATCTTAACAGCAAGCCTTGGCAGCCTGCTATAAATTATTAAAATGGTAAGGGAAGAAAAATACCTATGAAAGTTAAGTACTTAAAACAAAAGGAGAATTTATTTAAAGAAAGAAATAGCATTGCATTTTGTTAGAGGAGCTCAAATGTTGGCTAATGGCTGGTATTTAAACGGATAATTTTGTTTTGGTTGTAAAAAGACTGGGTCAGAGTTTGCTATTGTTTTCAAAGGTGAAAGGTCATTGGTTCAATTCTAGTAAAGCTCTTGATTACTGGAGATAAATACCAACCCAAATATGACCCAACAAGGATTAACTGGGTACAGAAAATGATAGTCCAAAGCAAAAAAACTGTCACATCACGTTGCCTGAATGTAATAGATTAAAAATTTCTGAAGGCAGCTATATCTAAGCACTACAAATTAAAACAACACTCCTCTGTGTGAAGGTTGCTACTGAGTGAAAACAATTAAATGTTAGCCTTTTCTTTGTCTAAAGTAAAATAAAAGAAAGCTGTATAACTGTGATTTATAAAAGCTGTGAAAGGGTGAGAGAGAGCAAAACGTTCAACAAATATTAGGAAAGATAAATGTATTACAGGAAAGTTTTATCATTTCAAGCAAAAAACAACATTTTGAAAATCTCAAAATTAAGGTACGAATCTGTATTTTGGAGAATGTACACAAAGAAAATTGTTTTAGAAATGATAGTCATGCCACTTGTGCTAATTGCTAAGATAGAAGACAGCTTCAAATGTTAACTTCATTACCACTTTTCCAACATCTTAAAACTGTAAAGTACTGTTTTACAGCAAGTGCAGTCACTGTGCTACATCTCCTCTGCTCCTGATCTAAATATTTAATCACCACTTACAGCAGGAAAGTCAGAAAAAATCATTGTGAATCCTGTTCTAATACATTTTCATATTAAAGTTCACATGAGATAGAATAAAAGTCTAAAATTAATGAATCGGTGTAATAATATCTTACTTTCCTGGTAAGACAACCATAAGTAATACATTTCAAATTTATATATCTGTTTGATTTTGCAACAGAACTTATAAAAAATATAAATTCAATTGTATTTACTGGAATGAAGAAGCATCTTAATCATGTCATCTGCATACAGGCTGGATTGAGATAAAGCTTGACAAATTTAAACCACTAAAATATTAATTTATAAAACCCATTTGTTTTTTGTTACCAGACGTCCCATGACTCAGCATACTTAGGTCTGCACCTATACATCATAAAAACGCAGAAGCTTATAAAACAAATGTTGCATCAAGAAGTAATTCTTATATAGGGGCACCACTTATGCAGACAAATGAATGTATTAATGGATACTGGCAGACGCATTCAGCTTGTTTTTCATTCAGAAGAGCCTTACAATTGTCCTTTTTTATTTATTTATCTGCTTCATCTGCTCTTTTTGATCTCCAAATTTTTTCCCTCTTTTTTGCTTGTATGTGGGTCAGAGAGAAAAGGCTTGTTCGTTGCCACTGGTGACAGAGCACACTCAGAGAGAGTATGTATGCATGTATCTGTGCAAGAAACAGGAGACAGAAGACAAGTCGGTGTCTCTACGGGCCTCAAGTAATGATGTATGACAGATAGAGGCTGTTCTCAGCCTGCATGCAAACATATCGGGAAGAGGAGCAACAATAGAGTAGTGGTTTCTCCACCACATATGCATAATTTTTTAACATTTCAGAGTATTCAAACCTTGGAATATACAAATATTAAATGTAACAATGGTCAAGAGACCCAGAGGAAGTTGTAGCAAAAGAACTGAAAATGAGACAATTGATGTTGTCCCAGACTACAGCTTTTTGTCACTGTGTCACCATTAAGCTTTTTTTTTTACAAGTTATGTTAGATTAGTTTGTACCAATTATATATTTTCAAATAAACTAGTCTTTTTGAGAGGTGCAGACTTTTTATTGTTTTTTCTGTTGAAATAATAAAAAAATACTCACATTTTTAATCCAATTCAAACTAGAAAAGGCATATTTTTCTTAATAAAAAATAAATTGGAAATTGAATCAAATCAAATCAAATCAAATTTTATTTGTATAGCACATTTCAGCAGCAAGGCATTTCAAAGTGCTTTACATCATATCAGACACAAAAACACAATGCAACATAAAATCAACAATCAAAACACGACATTAAGTCCAGTTCCATCAATAAATTTGTAATTGATTACATTTCAAATACAACTCTAAACAGGTGGGTTTTTAGTTGAGATTTAAAGGAAGTCAGTGTTTCAGTTGTTTTACAGTTTTATGGAAGTTTGTTCACAAGTATTCCTAGGTTGTGTGCATTTTTGCAGTTCAGTGCTTTAGATTAATAGACGTTTATTAAAACTGGAAGCAAACTTATAAGAACCGATTTTTTCTGGGAGCTGTCCACATCTTTTTTGTTTCTTTTTCTCTTGTTATCCATGAAATACATTCATTTTGTAGAGTTTCTCACATGTGTATTCTTGTGACAAAACCTTGGAAAATGGGGGCTCGTCTGGGATTTGAACCTGAGGAGCTCTTACTTAATAACTTAAGTTTCCACTCCCTAGTGACACTCTCCAGTTTATTGTGGCTGATCCCAAGATAGTCCTAGGTTAGAAAGAATATATAGGCACCAAAACCACCTGAACTAACTATTCTCCAAACTCCAAATGACAGCACTACTCAAGGCTACTAAAGTTAAGTCCGACAACACTACAGAGGAAGCAATTTCAACTGCTTTAATCTGGTTCCTAATATCTCTGAGCCAATCTCTAGGATCACCCACCCATATAAAGTGTGTCTTACTGACATTGGCAGAATTATGTACCTGAACCTGCAGACAGGTGTTCTAAGTGACATTTAGGTTAAAAAATCAGATCTTTACAAGGCTTCTTCAACCCCCCATAGTTTGGCATTTCTCAACTTCAACTTCTTCCTACTTGTTTTTTACTGTACATCAATGACATTCAGTGTTCAATAAGGTGGGCACATATAGTCTCTGACTGTGACCAAGCGCCACAAAACAGGTGCCTTAAATTCAATACCATACCTGAAAAACTGTTCAGACACTGTAGGCAGGATAAAGTAGCTTATAAAAGATTGAAAAGGCTTTATTCAGCACAAGAGCCCTGCATCATTTCAGCAGCACCACAGGCATAACAGCGAGGCGTTCTGAAGTAGAGGAGTAAAGTTAGAAACTAAAGGTAATGCGGTGCTAAACATTTGTGCAATGCAAAGCTTTGAAGGGTTTCTGGTGGATTCAGCTATTTATCTTGTAATCTTCAAGATAAAACGTAAATGACTACATAAGTTTTGACATAAAGTCTTATCACCAAAATGTTTTCAAATGAGTACAGATATTCTAAATGTTTCTTTTATATTTTAAATTCTTGCGACAAGCAATCTCTGTCAAAGCCAGCAGGTGTTTCATGACACAGTTTGACTTCTTGTTTTAGCCTCAGTTTGACCTCATGCTCTCTAAAATAGACACAAAAACATTTTTGCACACACAAAACCGACAATAGCAGGAAGAAATCAACACACAGACGCAAAGAATGAAGTTGGATTGCGAACAACCGTATTTGGTGTGGAGTAATTCATGAATTTCCAAACACGCTCCCTATCTCCACACTCAAACTTTTAACTACCTTCTACTTAAGGACTGTTTGGTGTGTTTTTGTGACTGTGTATTGGGGGTAGGCAGTGAAATTTGTTGTTGACTTGGAAACTCAGACTTCCTTCCCACTTTTATTCAAGCATGCAGCATTCTTCTCTATGTCTGTCTGCCTTCCTCCCTGAATGTCTGTACTTTTATCACAAGAAGGACCGGAGTCCAGTAGTGGAGAAAAGAAAGTTTAGCTTTGGAGGTATTGCTACCAGGCAGGGGAGGACAAGCCAAAGTGATTTAACCTCACTGCTCCTCCATCCTGCAGAGCCAAACTGATTATCTGCAGAATGAAATGCTCAACACACCTGCAGACCACCAATAAACCTGCACTGTTGGCACAATTGGCAAGCTCACGCCTGGATCACATTACATAACATGTCCTTCCAGATGGTCCCTATGTCAGATTAGATTGTCATGCTCCCACTGTGACCTGAATAAGACGTGAGCAAGCAAACATGGAGCTTTGTTAATAACCTGTGCAAAGATAAATAGGCATGCTTAAGACTTGAAAATAAGTCAAATTACAAAATCTGATTTTCTGAACATGTGGTGACTTTTGGTCTTCAGCGCAGCCATATGGGTTTACAATAACAGTATTGACTCTTTACTAAATTTAACGCAACTGATACAAAAAAACATTGAAACTTCTGAATTGTTTTGCAACAAACATTAAAACAGGGACTGAAACAATTAATCAGATTAATTACAATTAATTGATTATTGAAATAATTGTCAACTAATTTAGTAATTGTTAGAAACAGATGATTTGATAAAAAAAAAACATATTCAGAGCAGCAAATAAGGCAAAACTGTAGAACAAATCTAGACATTTTGCTTTTAAGATAAGGCCACATTTGTCTGTAAATGCATGTTATTGCATTTTAGGCAATAAAATTTTTATTTTCTCATTTAAAAAAGGAGTTAAATTATTCAGTTATTTGCATCTTTTAATGCATTTATGATATTGTATAAAAAGTGGTGAAAAACAAAATCGGTGGAATTCGCCATTTCTTTGTACAACTGATCGATTAATCATCACAATAATTGGTATCTAACATGGATTACTAAAATAATCGATAGTTGCAGCCCTAATTAAAGCAGCATTGCATGTGCAAATAGTTCACTAGGTGCTGCTCTCTCTTTACTGTTTACCAAATCATTAATAACATTTAAGGAAGTTTGCTGACTTTGTTCAGGTTTTACTAGTTTTGTGAATTGTCAATTGTTAAATTGAGCACACATGAAAATAAATCAGCAAGAGAGGATTTAAATATAAAACAACATCCAGCACCACAACATAAGAGGTTACTGCCTGTCACGTTTTGAAAGAATCGAGCACATCAAGGTTCAGGTTCTTTAAAACAGGAACTGCTGCATTGCAAAGGCCGGTTGCAACATGCAGATCAATTGAAACAGTCCCAGATTCACCGTGGGGGAAGCAGCTGTTTACCTGAATACTAACTGGTGTTTGGTTTTAAAACTTTTAGAGTATTTTCAGATTTAGGCCACATGCCGTAAAAGATCAGGAGTTAAACTGCAAGTGATAAAAATGTTTTTCACATGTTTTTAATCACTTTAAATAAATGGTTCCTAGTGCTCTCCTCCTGCATTCTGGGTTGATTTTGACTGATCTACTAATAAGTATATTTAATTGCAGCGTGCTCTCTTCTCTGTGTGTCTCTGACAGCGAGTGGGTGTGTGAGAGCAGCTGCAGTTTGGTACATCATCAACTCTTATTAGATCACAGCCTTCACACAAAGCTAAGTTAACATGAAGCCACTTCTGGAAAACACTCCACTCCGCTCTTGCAAATGCACTGGCCAGTAACAAGCAGGCACAAATATGCCGGGAAAAAGAGGCAGAAATGTCACAATCAAGCTGAAGAAATTCATACGGACAATCATGTGTCCAAACAGCAGCAGGAAGCAAAGCAGAGAGTAGAGATGATGGATTATAAACAATCCGTTAGCTGATTAACATGCTTTTTTTCCATTCTGCACCAATTTTGAATTGTTGTTGGAGGAAAAAAATGTACAAATAAATTTAGCACCTGGTGAACAACCGAATATAAATCAAAATGTTAAGGGGATAGTGTAAACTCGGCAGCACTGCAATGAAACCATGCAAATTGCTCACTTGTATGGTCCTTAGCGGTTGTTTGCATGTAGTCTTCAACCAGAGATGCAGCAAAAAACTTGTGCAAAAGAAGGAGCAACTGCAAAGCTTTGTAAATTTCCCCCAGAGCGCAAAACAAAAGCCAAGAGTTGGAAATATGATGGGAATCCTCAATATTACTGGAATTATTTCATATGTGGGCGTAATCTAACGTTTAACAGATTGAAAAATCGAAGCGTTTTCACCCCCTAACAATGCCGTTACCATGGCAACTCTAAAACGCAGGCCAGTGTTGGCGAAATGCTGCTTACATCAGCAAATCCTCTCAGGTCCTGTTTGATCTTTACATCAGAATCACATCATCAATGCCCTCTGGAGAACAGAAATCTTATTTCATTGTACAATTAAATATATTTTAAATGACAAATAAATCAGCTACTTGTTACTATTTACATATCAAAAGCCAAATCGTAGTAATTAATGCTGTTTTTTGGCTGCTTTAGGATGCTAAAAACAGGTGGCAATAAATAAATAGCATTTATTTTAACTAAGATATATTTTTTCTGGCACTTTTTATAAAGTGTCAGAAAAAAAAAATTTATATATATATATATATAAAAAAATATATATATATATATATATATATATATATATATATATATATATATATATATATATATATATATATATATATATATATATATATAAAATATATGGCCTATACTTCACCAAAAGATGTCATTTTAATGAAATATGATTAAATAAAATAACACAAAATAAAATAAAATGACAGAATTTGGATTTTAAAAAATAAACAAATCTGAGGAGAAAATACATTTTTCAGATTTCTTCCTCTTACATTTTGTAGGAATCAATTTAAACAGTGTCAAAAAAATCAGAAAGCACTAAATTTAAAAAATAAGCTAATAAACTACATAACCAGTCCAGTGGACATTTGCCTTTATTATTTGATTATGAATTTGAGATCATTTGGTTTGGGACAACTTGCAGCACACAAGCTGATTTGCATGCGTTTGTGTTTTTCTCTTTCTCAGCAGGTTGTGTTCTCAATCTGAGCTGTGAGGATTTTATTAGCTGCAACACACTGAATCCTTTCTAATAATTGAACTATTTATTGAAACAAGGAAAAGACATTAAACATTTTAAAAACCTGGAAGCACAAAGAAGAAACGTGGAGGAAAAGAATTAATTACCATCAACATTTAGATGATTTATCCACTCGAATTTTATGTATAATTGTGTCGTCATATCTTTTGTCCACGTGTGTGTGTGTGTGTGTTTGTGTGTGTGTGTATCCGTTTATAAGGCTTGGTACAGGAAGCATGCCTCTTTCCCTTTGACCTTCCTCCCTCTATTTATAAGCATTGTCTGTCTCTCCCACTCTCAGTAATACGCATGTCAACTTCAGCCTCTCCACACTCTGTGTCCCTATTATCCACATGCCTAATAAATATTTTACACCACTTTGTGTCTGGTTATTTGCTTTGCTATAATGGTTCACAATGTTTTACTAGCAGGAGCTAAAAACCTTTTATAAACAATTATTTTCCGAGAAGAAACTTTTTGCCGGAGTTGTTCTAACTCTATTTGAAATGAATTTTTAGACATAAACTGATGTCATTCCTACCTCATTTGGCCGCGAAGTAAAGATCCACCTGTTAATTCTAATTTCTCTTTCAAAGTTATAGATAAAAGCATTTCATTTGAATATCTGCTTGGTTTTATCATGTGACAAGATGCCAAGCCTCTTAATGTTTGTTATAAACAAGTCAATGAGTGTTTATTTAAGAGAAGTAATGTCAACTATTCTGTCAAAAACTGCTTTAGGACCAAATTAGCACAAAAATATGAGTTAAAACAAAGAAAAATAGAGGTATAAAGATTATTTTTTCATTTACCTTCATATCAACTACTTAGAAAGAAATTTGGCCCAGAGAATAATAAATATTTTTTACTTTAACTCAAATACTTAAGGTTAGATGTACCTTTCCAGATGCTCAACTTAAAATTAAGTTTATGGAAAGAAAGGTTTTAGGGCTTTAAATTAAAACTGGAAACTGGAAGCAATAATGAGAGAAAAAAGGAGGTAGGACACTTTGAAGGAGCGAGGATACAAGAAAGGAAAGACAGAGGTAAGGAAGAAAGGAAATAACAAATGAAGAAAGTCTACAAATATTTAGACGTTTCGAGTGAGAATAAAGTCTGGAAATGTGCAGGACTGTTGGACGAAAATGCACGTTTTTTCATATTCTAGTTTTCCTCTTCCAGACATCAAACTTCAAACATATTCCAGAACCCTGTAAATCACATGCGTCAAACTCGAGGCCCGGGGGCCAAATCTGGCCCGCTGTAGCTTTTTATGTGGCTCTCGACTCCAAATTACATCAACAAGTCCCAACAAATCAGTAAAATTCACACAAAAACAACAAATCTCCACATTTTTCCTGATTGTGCTGAAATTTTCTCTTAAAATTGGCCAAAAACATTTGGTTTAAGTAACTGTCCATAGCTGATACAGCCATTAATAAAGTCACATTTAACAGCATACATTAGTGCAAATAAATACTTTTTTAATTAGCCCCACAAAATCTGTGATTTCAATTGCAAATAAAACAAAACAAAAAAAAAAAAACAAACACAAAAATAATTAAAATCCTGGTTGGACTAATCAACCAATCAAGACCTTCAATATTATTTAATTTTAAGAAAACACTTACTGAATGCTAAAGCAGCTATTTGTTGATAATGTAACTATTTAATAGCTTTTATCAATACAATCTGGCACAATGAGTTTTACACCACTGCTGTAAATATTTTTCAAATGACGTTTTTCAGTCACACTGAACAACTAAGGGTATAAATACGATGTGGCACAAAACCCCACTTTTCATTGTCACTATTTAAAATGGGAAATACGTGAGAATATGCCTTTCCACTAAGCCAGAGGGTTAAGGCTACAACTCCCTTAACTTCTCCATGTATACAGAAGAAACAATAACTAAAAAGTTCAAATAATAGCCACCATCAGCCTTCTTCCTTTGTTATTCCAGTCACAATATTTCTTATGTTTTCCAGCAGGTTATCAGGAGAATGCATGTCCTTCTCTGGATACGCTGAAGGTTGAGTCTGTCCTTCAGTTCACTCCTTCATTGGCCTACATTACATCTCCTGGGTGAGTAGATGAGGAGGAGCAGGGAACATGGGCTGGGGGATAAAAAGACGAAGAGAGACAGGAGGACACATGAAGAGTGAGACAGAGAGAGAGAGGGACACCGTGAAAAGAAAGAAACAGAGGAGAGAGAGAGAGAGAGAGAGAGAGAGAGAGTGAGTCTGTGGGCGGTCTTGGCTTCGCCCAGAGGCCTTGGCTTCCCTCCTCCTCTTCCTCTTCATTCTCATCATCATCTCTCCTTCACACTTTCACACTCTTCCATGCTCTTTATTGCAACATTAGTTTAAATTGGGATGCAACACAGGTTTATTCAATTAAAAACAAAGCATTAAATATCCCTTAGTGTCCAATAAAACAATTTAAACAACATGGAAATGCAAAAGTTGCCAATATAAACATTTTTCTTTGCAAACCTCAGCTTTTTTCTTTATTCAAAATCAAAAATGCTTCACAGACCAGCTGGACTAATACAGATTACTGTTTTACAGTGTAATGTTCTTGGTACAGTTTGAATAAATTGCGTTCAGATTTTAATTTTCTAACTAATATTAGATTCAAGCACTGGAAGCGTCTCCCTGTTTTGTGTTTGTCAGCGAAGTCTCTTTCTCCAACAGCCCACTCGGAAAACC
The DNA here is from genome assembly GCF_019740435.1 of Gambusia affinis. Classification (NCBI taxonomy): domain Eukaryota; kingdom Metazoa; phylum Chordata; class Actinopteri; order Cyprinodontiformes; family Poeciliidae; genus Gambusia; species Gambusia affinis. The sequence goes on from NC_057890.1 coordinate 14,017,560, forward strand.
CACTCTGTTTCTAAAAGCAGAGGGAGAATGATTGTCTGAACTGACAGCTAACAGTCATCAACTCAACAGACCAGCAACTAAAAACAGCAAAAACCAAAACAGAGTTCCTACATCATCTTATGACAGACATGACGGATGGATGGATGGATAGATGGAAGGATGGATGGATGGATGGAAGGACAAATTTCAGATGGACGGCATCCGTCCATCTCAATGAAAGCCTATCATCTGGACAGATGGTTGGACGACAGACTTCCACGGATGAACAGATGAACATCCAACATGTCTTCTCGCCTCTGAAGTGACACCATGATGGTGAAAGCGGCGAAGCAGATCTCAGAAAGTCTGAAATGTTTTTCCCACAAACTGACCTAAAACTGATATGGACCTAAAATAACAAAACAGTGAACTTGACACAAGCTGCACTTCAGCACAGCAGCATGACAGGCAGGTAATCCCCACAGGTGACGGCAGAACTGCAGGTGACAGCTCAGTGTGAACACACACACACACACACACGCCAACTGAGCTTCCAGAAACCCTACACACACATACTTCCATGAAGCAAAACCTCGGAACGATTATAAACTGACTAGAGTCTATAACAGAAAGCAGACCATGTAGGAGAAATCTACTGGAGAGGCAGAGAGTATGCAAAAAGAAGAAATACAAATCAATGCAAATTGATCTGAACAGATGGAAATCAAGTCTACTGTATTTACTCACAGGTTGCTTCATGGGGAGAGAAGCTTGCTGAATAAACTTCCCAAAAGAAAAACACAAAGCTGCTAAAATGAACCTAATCATCACCAGGAAACCAACATTTTTAATGCATTATCACATCTAACGCAAACTTTAAAAATGATCCTAACAAAATCTTGTTATAAGTGAAATAATCTTCCAGTGGAACTAGTACTTTTCAATCAATATTAAGAAATTATTTACTTAAAACATGTTGCTATATCTTGCTGAAAGTCTTATTTCAAATGTACAAAGATAGAATGAGAAACTTGGTAAAATTAGTTTTTGTAGCTAAGTTTGTCACAATAATCAATTAATCAATTATTGCATGATAAATTAAAATGAGCTTAAGGAATTCCTTTCTGATGACAAGTGTATTTTTTGAAGGGCAATTTTGTTTACAGACACTTAATAATCTGTTTTATTTATGGTTTTAATTGTGTTTTATTTCTTTTTTGTTTATTGTTAATGGAAGTTGTGTTTTACTTTAGGTATTTAAAATATTTTCCAGTTACAGAATGAAGCACAAAACTAAAAATTAAACTTTATTAGTCTTTGAGAAGGTGAACTCTCATAATTGATTTGTTATCATGACAGGCCTAACAACGACCAACTCTAAAGGTTTTAAACCAACCTCACCTACAAGTTATTACACAAAATTAAGTGTCACTTTTCTTCCCCCAACTTATTAAGATTTGATTGAGTGATGCTGAAAGACGACACATTTCTGCACAGTCAGATGATGATACAGTATCTGCTCTGGTGCTTACAGTCAATTAAAACGTGTCATGAACCTGAGCCAGATGATGGCAGCGATACTACCGTTTTCCTCTCCTCCCCCATGCTCCCTCTCTCACCCATCCTCCTCCTCCTCCTCCTACGTAATTATAGAGTCTGCCAGGCCGCCTGTGTGCGTGTGAAAGCGAGCGTGTAATGTGTGGGCGGCGTTAGATTCACGCTGCGCATCTGTATCTGACCTTTACCACGGCGAATAGACACACACACACACCAAGACGACGGTGAAGAATGATATCAGAGGAGATAAAACATGTGGAGCACAAGGCAGTAGCAGTAGAATAAAGATTTTAATCAAGAGTTTGAGATGTAAATAACTAAACTACTTGTCTGGATTAACAGAAATATAAATCCTTTTTGTCAGTAGTTGATCCAGCTAGTTACAATACAGAGGCCCAACTATTGATTCACGTAACTCCAAATGATTCACAGAAAATTGGACGATTAAACCTGAGTTATAGGAAAACTAATTCTTGTATCATTTATTATTTACCGGGACAAATTTCCTATCATGGTAATAATTTTGAAGAATTGCATAATAATTTTGAATAATAATAATTTAAATTTAAATTTTAATTATTCTGATTTCTTCTAGTGTTGAAACATTCAAATAAACAGACTAACATGAAAAAAAGCTTGAATGATTCCAGGGTCTGGCTATTTTATATTTTGTGCTCGTTGTCGTTTCATCCAGACTTTAACTCATTAAAGTCTGGCTTTATGAAGCACTATCAATTCCAAAAATGATTCCAATTAATTCCAGATATGTTTTTAAAAACTGTCCATATAGTCATGACTGTTATTTTTACTATTCTCTCCAACTTTTGTTCAAAGAGAGCATCGATAAATAGCGATAAATTATATAAATATGATTATATAAATATGGCTTCCTATAAAAACCCCACTTTTCAGTCATATAAATATGATTACACTCAGGTCTCAAAAGCAGGATTTGTGTTTCTGGTGCTTTGATTTCTGTGTCTTCCGTTCGCAGAAATACAGTTGCATAAAAACCTGAGAGATAGATTTTTTTGGTCATAATTTTATTGTTATCGCATGAGTACCACACAATATCATGATACAACTAATTAGAAAAACAATAAATTAAATCGTTGGGTCATCATAACTACCAGCTACTACCACTATATTTTATTTTTTAAATTTTTGCTGTCTTGTTGGACATAGGAGGACTAAAAGGTTAAAAATTAGCAGCCAAAAGACGAATTAAGGTCCTGTCTTAATTCAGCTAAAAGTACACTTAGCACTTTCACTGCAACGCCTCATATTTGGGCCAATGTTTCTATAAACCGTTTTGGTTTTTGTATTTTATTGTGCTTCTGAACCTTAATACTGCTAATGTACTGAAAACAAATAAGGGCTTAAAAAACTGGAAAGCAGAGAATTTAAAGTGAAATACTCAGCAAAAAGAGATCAAGTTTACAGTCTGTATAACCTGAGGGCACAACTGGCTAATAAAATTAATCATTTACTGATGACTCTTTAACCTGAGCAATTAGCGCTCCCAAACACACAGAAAGCGAGAGCGAGATAAAGATGCTGTCTCACTAATTATAGCATGTCTCTGCAGCTGAGGTCTGCAGGGACATGAGTGTGTGTTGGAGCATGTGGGGCGACCGTGTGTGTGTGTGTGTGCGTGGGGGGAGGGGTGTGCGTGTGTGTGTGTGTGTGTGTGCATCACAGACTAGAACTACATAAAAAACACACACAAGGCAACAGAAGCATTTAAGTAAAGAGTAAAGAGGGAATGTTAAATGAAAAGCATTATTATTTAGAGAGAGTCACATTAAGATAATGTGTGTGTGTGTGTGTGCGTGTGTGTTTATGAAGCAGACAAAGAGCTTTGAGTGGGGACTCATCTTTCTGAGTGCTGAGAGATGATCAGAGCTGGGTAATCCTGCCTGCATAGACACACACCACACAAACAAGAGACTAACCACAGGGCTTTTAATCCAGGCGGCACACACTCGTTTGTAGACATGGGAAAGTATGTTGGTGTGTCTGTGTGTGTGTCCCCCAACTGAAACCGATAAACAGCAGTTTAGGATGACAGAAACCGACTGGTTTGGGATGATAAGCGAAGAGAAAGAGAGAGAAAAAAACAGGAAATAAAACGGAGCGGTTGCAGAAATGAAAGCATGAAGCAGCTGGGTGAGCACGCCACCAAATTAGTCAGCAGAATCATTTGGCAACAGAACAGTGGATCGCTCTCTTCCGTCAAAACCACTAAAAATATCTCTATAGACGACCATGTACCAATGAGAATAAATAATTGATTAATTGCCTGTTAGCTTGATCTTCTGCCCTTACTCAGACGTGGAATGAACAAAAATCCAGATTTTTCTGGACTGTATAGGAATTATGCAGCAACCAGTGATGGAGTCACTGTCACCTCATCAGCCGACTCCACAGGTTCATTATCGAGACAGATGGGCTTGTTGGAAAAGAGAAGAGGTGCTACTTTCAAGTAGAAAAGCGTACAAAGGAAACCCTTCCAGCCTCTGATTTCCCCTCAGTTCCTCGCTCACATTTGATCCCAGTTTGTTTGGTTTGCCAAGTTCTCTTTCATTTCATCTGAGCTCTTTCCTCCACTGTTCTTTATGGGTGATTATTCTGGTGTTGAAACACTCAAATAAACAGAGTAAGATGGGGAAAAAGCATGAAAACTATGATTTCACGGTCTGGCTGTTTTATATGTTGTTTCACCCAGACTTTTAAGTCATTAAGTGAGATGGAAATGAAGAAAATTAAACAAAACGTGGGTCTAAAATCTGACCCGGATTATCACATTTTCAGACAGAGTAGCTGCTTCTTATAGAATGTTTTACAGTATAGTAAATTATTCTGAAGGAAGATATTCTTGCCAATTTCACAAAACTATGAGACAGCTATTCTGCAATTATCATTTGAAAAACTCTTTGGATTGAAACAAACCAAAAGTATCAAAAAATTCAAAATCTCATCAATAAAAGTTGTTTTCAAACATGTAGTCATTTTGTTGATTAAATATAAAAAAAGACACGTCCAAGTTCAAGGTTTAAGAAATGAATCAATTTATGAAGTTGGGATTATTTCAAAGCTTTCTAAATTCTGTAAGATTAGAGAGAGATTATGAAACGGCAAGGACATCTTACTGTGCAGTAGTTAAATCAGAAAATGTTCAAATGGGCATTTTATACTTAAATTGCACAATAAATTCTGTGTGACGTTACATGCAAAACCAAATTTTAAGCATTTCTGTTTTATATTTTAATTGCATTTCAACAAGAAAGTCAAAAACACGAGGCTGAAGACTGGATTATTTTTTAAATGTAAACGCGTGCAAAATTTACAGCCTGTTCTGGGCCTGTATTTCTTTCCTTTACGTCTGAAGAATGTAAGCAGACACCCACAGTCTGTTCTGTCCTGCTGTATTTTTTATTTTAGTCCCATTAAAGTCCATCTCGGATGTTCAGATAACTGAAGTTGCTGGTTTACTTCCACTCTGGTTGCAGTTTTAGTAATAATTCTATACAATCAGTTTTACTCTCTAGGTGAAAATGAAATATTTTCTTCTTTGTTAACATGTTCAGATTAAAGAGTCCACTACTTCACACCAGCGTTGACTGTCTTTTGTTAAAAACATGTGAAACCAAACTTCCTGCGACAATCAGATAACTGTTGAAATAATTGACAAATTGCTCAAAACAAGTTTTTTTTTTTTTTTTTTTCTGCCAGGTTCCTCTTCTTTTCTCTGAAACCAGCTAAGACTTACTTCTCTTTTCTGGTTTTGCTTTTACCCTCTTTTGTAACCCCAGTTCCAAGCAGGAAAAGCCTCTTACAGCCAGCCAGACGACTAATAAGGAGCAGCTCTTGTTAGCCAATCCCTCTTAATGCTTCAGCACGCTGTATTGTAGGTAAAATACCCCAACGCCAACACACCCGCGCTCTGAAACACTCCCGAAAAGGCCAGGAAAGGAAAGAGAAACCTGCCGTTCCAAAAAAAAGACATGATCAGTGGTGTTTTTAGATAGATATGAATAAGCGAACACTTACACATCATCAGCCAACTGGAACACAGAGAGCAGGGGGTGGGGGGCTGTAGTAATGCCCTGCTTGGCTGTAGTAAATATGACAAGAGTCGGGAAGAGTGAGTCAATGTAGACGAGTAACACTTCACTGTGATTAAGAGGCTCACATAGCGCCAGCATACGCACAGAAACGAAGACTGTAATGGTCCGAAACGTAGAGAATTACATGAAAGAGCAATTTATTACGGTGAAACTGGTGAGCTTCTGGGAAGCTGCTGGGTTTTTGTTCCCCGTTTTGTAAATTATTACAAAATGATGACTATTTTAGAAACAGAAAGTAAAAATAATTAATGTATTAGTGAAAAGAAAAAAAAAATAAATTCAGCGGTTTCTATTATTAGTTTTGAGATTTTGCAGTAAATTGTGAAAGATATAAGTTCTGCAAATGTTACATCTAGAATCTAATGAAATGTGGCAGGAGAAATCCACTTTAAAAATCGTAATTTTGTGGAATTTGTTTATTTCTAGATGCAGTATATCAATTGAAATCCGATTAAGTTTTTCAGATAGAATTGGCAAAATTATTTTTGTTTGCCTAAAATCAAAGGTAAAGGTAATTATATTTATATAGCACATTTTCAGCAATAAGGCAATACAAAGAGCTTCAAAATCAGAATAATGACAGATAATTTTTAACCTAATTTCTTAAAAATTTGAGCATTTTGATATTATTTCACAAGTTTCAAACTCTGCTGGACACTTGCTACATTCTTCCTAACAAAAACGCTTTATACCAACATTTATGTCATTTATGTGTAGGGAAAACCCTTTTTTTGCTCAAACTTTAACTCTGTGGTTGATGTCCTGGAGATGTTTGTTTGTTTCTTTTTAAGACTTTATTGTTGGTTTTTAGGCATCAATCTTCCAGTCTTCCAATAGTGCATAACTATCAAGTGATATTTTCACATTTCCAGTCAACTTTAAACATTTTTTAAACTCAAAAACAGCAACTGGTATTGCAAAACAAAACAAACCAAACTGTACCAATTCTCAACAACTTCTGCATGACAAAAATAATGCTAATAAGTGCTAATTAAGTGCCTAATAGATTGGCACGCCATTCCATTTTATCATCTCTAAAGTCAACGTTTACAACTTTATTGGAGATTTTTTGCCACTGACTTCCTTATATTCATTTTGACAGAAATTATACATATCTTGCATGCGCTCACTGTACTTAGGAGAGAAAATCAGAAATGTGCATGTACGTCTGTTGATCTGAGGACAAGAAGAGAGGAAATTGTGTCAGTAAGCCTCAAGTTTCATCAACTATTGCTACTCTGATCATCTGTTTAAAAATTTATGAGTATTTTTAAGCTGTTTGGACTGTGCAACAAGCGTTTCATAGGATTATAACACAAGCTTCTTTATTAAACCAGCTCATATTCTGGTTGTGATAAACATAAAAGAGAAGCTCCTTCTGCAGGTGTTTTCAGGTTACAGCTCTGATTTTACATCCATTTTATTCGGCATGCTCTTCAGCCATCGGGGATAATGGAGATGGAGATAAAAGGTGTGTTTGCCTGAGTCCATCCATCAAGCCCTTGCTGAAATATTTCATGAAATTACAAGAAGAAAGCAAAATAAATAATAATAAAAAAAACACAACATTTTAGAAGTAAAAGAATAGATGGCCAAAAGAAAAATGAATGGATAATACTCTGCAGCACAAATCTAACATCAATTTTTAATATTATTATAAACCACATCTGGTTGCAAGCAGTAGAGGAGCAGTAGAGACAAACAAAGGTGTGACTAAAACAAATTTTGTTGTGAAATTGTTTAAGAATATTAAAACGTTTCCGATTGAACAGCAAATAAGCAATTCAATCAGAAACTGATTGAACAGCTATTCAGTGAACTACTGATATAATTTATATCACTCTATGATATAAAACATGATAGAGTGACCATTATAAAAAGGAAATAAACATTACTTTTTGTCAAATTCCATCAAAATCATTACACAGTTATACCTCAAATATATTGATTAATGTTCCAGTTATTATCAATCAAATACCACTTTAAGGTAGACCTGTGAAAACATTGTTGCATTAATTAGTTTGACTAAACATCAACGAATGTAAGAGTTTCTCTAGATTTTGCTGGAACTTTAGATCTTAAATCCTGGAAATGTTCTTCAGATGCTAAAAGGCTGACTTTGTAACTGTCTTTATGTGTCTTTGAACGTTATGGTCAGTTAGGAAAAAGTGAACCCCCATGTAAGATTATAAACCTGATTATTTCATATAAAGTAAACATTTAATAGCTTGTCAACTCTTAAATAGGAGAAATATTGATACTTTAGGTCAATATCTATGTTTTTACAGCTCTAACTTTATGCAGTAGAGTAGTGGGGTGGTAGGAAAATACTGTTATCCTACTGGTTGGTATGACAATCATGATATGAATTACTTAACCCATGTTTTTCTCACTCTTACTCGTTCTGCCTTATGATATTGTTCACCAAGATCCACGTCTACTGAGTGCATTCGCCACATTGTAAATTCATCCACATGACTAAATGTATTATTTTCAAGCAGCTGAAATATTATAGCCACCAAAGCAGTCCTTAGAAAATGCTAAATTGCATGAACTCATTATGTGATGACGACTGCAATTCAATACACGGTGCAGCTTTGGTGCCCTGAGAGATGTTGAGTCATGAAGACTCTGAGGAATGTTATTTAAACTTTGATCATCAACAAAAGCCACATGTAATGTTCGTGGAACAGCACTGAAATAATAAAAGGCAGAAGTTAAGGAGTGGAGATGTTAGGTTTGGGAACTAATTCATCCAGTGTGATCTGGGATCACAATACCTTTGCATATTTGTGTCATGCCAAACAAATATAATGTGATAACATGTTATTTTGCTGTTACTTGTGTCTGTTTTGAACTGCGTTACAAGCTCTGTTGTGTGCACCACATATTTCTCTTCATTTTGCCCTTTCAGATATAATTTCCCAGGGGAACGGTGGGGTCATTGTGCTGCACTGTGGTGTGCTGCTGTTACACAATTACTGTAAATAGAGAGACATTACGTCGGTTTCTCAATCTGAAATCTCTTTCCTTCAGGCATTGTTTGAACAAAACCAGCTGCAGATTACGAAGTTTAAAAATGCATGAAAGCCTCCAAGAGCTCAAAGGTAAGCATGTAACAGAATCGGCCACAAGCTTCGCCACAAATCAAACTGCAACTCCGGCGGCTCTGAATAAGATTTTTTATGTTCTTATACCACTCAGCAATCTTCCTCCACTCTCACAGCAGTTTGACTTGTAAATTTACACCTTATGCAAGAGTAATAAAGCAATTACAATATAACGTTTCACTATTACCCATTTCACTCTTTTATATTTCTTGAGTAATGACTCTCCTTTGACTCTGAATCAAGCCTTCAGCCTTTTTTCGTCTCCTCACTCTCCCTGGTCGTCTTTTTCATCTCTCTGTTCTCCCAGTCTCCTCAGTGCTCTGGCCTAATTGAAAGCTGAATACAGTTTTATATTCTGCCAGCATCAGATGATGAAAGTGCTTTGATCACTGTTTACCCCTGCAGGTGCTGCGCAGCACCAACAGCCATACCAGATACATTCACGTCTCTTTACCATTTCTCCTCTCCTCTTGTCTTTTCCGCGTTTCTCTCTTTGCATGCTGAACGCTGTCTCTCAGTCTGTTAGATTACATGATGAAACTGCAGTAAAAGCCAGCACGTGGACACATCTTTTGTTTGCAAAGTGTGCTGTAAATAGTGGAAGGATAACGTTGCGAAATCCCGTTGTGTGGAAGCCTTTTTTGCAACATTTTCCTAGAAGGATGAAGTAAAGTCTGACCACAAGAGAAAATGGGTGACGTAGCAAAACGTTTAATTCTTAGTGGTTTGAGCAAGTCCTCTATGTTAATATAAATACATGAGTGAAAGAAGGGAGTTCAAAGGGAATTTATCTATTGAGTCACATAATGTATAAGTTAGCAAATCAAACCATGATTAATAATCAATATTTCCAGCTTAATACATGACAGAAATGCAACACTTTTTCTATTTTAGGGCTTTAAAAACCAAACAAAAACAAAGAGCTACTTCTTTTTTTCTCTCAGAAAACTGGCAACAAAATGTCAAAACGACTGAGAAATATGTAAAAAGTGGTAAGTACAGTGGAGAATCTGTAATGCTGTGGGCCTCCTTCCCCTCTCAGAGCCATGTGAACTGGGTCAGTCTTTTATGGCAATTCTACAATCTTGAAACACCAGAATTCTTTCAATAAAATCTGATTTGTGTCCTAAAATCTCAAACACAAACATCTGGACTTCGGTAAACGCAACTGGAACTTTAACCAAAACTTTGTGCTGTGTCGAAATGAGACAAACATTTCACGTTTTGGCAACAAACACCACATTTGATTGGACAGAATGCATTTATTCCACCGCTATACTCAAAAAAAAAGGAACGTGAACCACGGCAACGTCCTCCACCCACCATGGATGAGTATCCGTTTTTTTCAGAATCTAAATTATCATGAAGGTGTCCAAACTCAATCATAAAACATGGCTTTTATTTCTTTAGCAGCAGCTAATAACATTACCAAAAAGTGACAGAGATTTACCAGTTTTTTGGATAACTGGTTTTCCTGCAAACGTAGAACCTGATAACAGGATTCAAACACATTTCATGTCAAAAATTCACCATTTTTCTCAGAACTTTCAGTGAATTTATAAACTCTCAGACTTTGTTAAAGCCTAGAAAAACCACAGCATCAAATGAGAAAATGAAACGAGAATTCATAGAAGATCCCAGAAAACATGCTAAGCGCAGTGCTTGGGATTCTAGGGCAGTCATCCAGTCGTCCGCCATGTTTTTGAGTTAAAAAATGTTTAAAATTGACAGGAAACTTGAAAATATCACTAGATAGTTATGCGTTATTGGAAGACTTGAAGATTAATACCAAAACAGAAACTATAAAGTCTTAAAAAGAGGAAATTATTTTTAAAAGCTCCAATAAATTAACAATGCTAAGCCTGGTGGGGACAGAAGTAAAGCCCGGTGGCCCACCAGGCTTATAATACACTGGGGTAAACCTGTTGACTTATTTTTATAGAATACTTCAAACACTTAAATTCAAAAAATTACTTAACTTTTCCAGACTGCAGGAGTTGTGGTTTCTAATCAATACGTCAATATGCAAAGCAATAGTAAGGCAGATTCAAAGATTTTTTGAATAATGATTTGAGAAATCATTATTTTCAAATAAACTACATATGGTATAAACTATAGAATAACACTATCTGCTACATAATTCTTGCTTTCTTGTCCATTTTTTACATTATAAATGTACATGTAGTGGATAAAAACTAGCATATCTCTTAGCAAAATATAAGAATATTTTGCAAGTAAATTATTCTTTTAAAGCCACTTTTACTTTTCTGTCGTTGCTTTCTCCTTTATTTGGTCTTTTAGTTTACCAACCTACAGACAAATAATGGATTATTCTCTGCAATCTTACTTTATAAAATTAATATACCCCATATTGTCCATGAGTAATTCCACATGAAGTGCAGCTCTTAGCTGTGCTGAATATTTCATAGATTAATTTAAATGTAGACATCAACCAGCTATGACTAACATTTTCTAGTACTGTGTATATAAAAGCTTTTAGGTTTGGACAGCAGGAAGAAGACAGAGGAGTGTTTTACTGTTATTTCACTGTTGGTTTTGTTTTGCAGCTCAGAAGCACAACAGGAGGCTCGTTGTGTTTCTGAGCTGTGAGAACTTTAGATGTTTATCATTTCTTATGAGATTAAATGAACAACAGAGATGACCGGCTGTCACAGACAGGCAGGAAGTTCAATTTGCCAACTGTGGGTCCAGCAGGCTGATTGACCAGTTAATTAGAGCAATTTCCTACAGATTCATTGGTCAAGGTTCATAAATATTCCTCATGTCCAAATTACACTTTTACAGAATTAACCCTTTGGTAAAGTTGTCCGAACTTTACCCATTGCCGTTCACACAATTTTTCTTATGAAGAAATGTTTCAGAAGTGAAAGGAAGTCCTTATTTGGCAATAATGTAGGCAACGTTAAAACGTTTATCATTATCTCGGCCTCATTTGATGATCTGTTGGTAGACGGCATAAAAGTCCTCAGTAGACATGGATGGATGGATAATAAACTTCAGTGGATAAATGACAAACTTCAATGTTGGATAGATGGATGACAAACTTTGATGGATGGATGGATGTGAAAGCCCAGTATTTCTCTTGTTTTTCTTATTAATCCATAATAAACGTATAAACCTCCAGATTTCCCCAGAGCTCGTAGGTTGTCATATTGCTGTGCCGACTGGTTCAGACAGATAATGGTAGAGTGTTCCTCAGCCAGTGAGGGTTACCATGCCGCCAGATGGGCGAGACGTCTAAGAATAGATAAAAGGAAAAACACACACACACATAAAGTGTGACGAAGTTCTGGCAGATAAGTTTCACGTGCCTCACGCTGCTGCTAGCACACAATACAGCAGAAAAACTCGCCCAGACCCCGTCTTTGATCAGCTTTCTCTCTCTCTCCCTCATATAGCCACATATGGTGATTCACTTCTTGGCATTGGCCACTTCAAAGCTATGTAAACTACCTTCCTCCTCTGACCGGCTGACTGCTTCCTCCTCAGCGAGGAGGGAGGTAGGGGTTCACAGATCACCTGAACCAAAAACAATGCCGCTGCAATTCAAGATCCAACAGCAACAACACAAACATACATTCATCTGTTTTTATTTCGTAACGCTAAAAATGAGGGCTAAAAATACAAAATCCAGCGAAGTTAAACTGTGAAACATTATTAAAAGAAGAAAAAAAATAGTGGTAGCTTCTCTAACCATCTGAGCAGTTATTTCCACATTCCTCTTTCAGCAGAATAGTCAGCGGTAACAAACCGTCTCTGCTGCGACACGAGCCAAATGTTCCTCTTTCCAAATGAAATTAATCCAGCAAGGGAAAACGCTCTCGCTGTAGACTAAATACACACACTGGGTGTTGTGATAGGAAACAGAGAACAAGATTAGGGCGAAAAGGATCACATTTTAAATAGAGATACACGATGCATCAGCATTAGGGCTGAAACTAATGATTATTTGGACAACTAGTCAATAATAATTCTTGCTTTCTTGTCCATTCTGGACTAGTTCATTTAAGTTTTTATTTTTACAAAAATCCAGTGACATAAACTGAGTAAATTGACTTAGTAGCTTTAGAGATTATTTGTCACACGCATATTAAGTTAGACATAACTGCAAGGACTTTAAGTTTTTCTCACACAAGGAAGACTTTTGCAGTTTAAAGCTTTCTTACATTTAGTAAGCTTCATAATTTATAATGTGTTTTAACAAAACACTGAATTCTCTACTTTCACGTCAAAGCTCATTAAAATGCACTTTCTACATCTACTCTAACATGCAATAAACCAGTTACTTCATTATGTAATTAAGTGAAATTTAAGACCTAATCTGGAAAATGTTGACATATTCAATTACTTTCAAGTAATTGAATATGTAATTGAATATTCAATTATAATATCTCATAAAAATGAGATTAAAGACATTTAAAAGCCACAACAGAAACCTTGGAGTTGAACTTTGTAAAGCAGAAAATGTTTACAACAAAATAACGACTGTCATAATTTGCCCATATTTACATATTTAAAACATCCGAGTCAAGCAAGGCTGGATGAGGATTTGAGTTAATCTCATCACAACACAGTGAGGAAAAGGATAAGGAGTTACCCTAGCAACCATTTCACCTGAACGTACTATCCTACCATGACAAATGTAACTATGTGGAGTTTGTTAAATGCTCTATTTTTTAACCACTTTTATTGGCTTTAAAGTATTTTTGAGTTAGAAACTGATTTGTTAAAGCAAACCAAACTCCTGCCATTTGCCAACTCATAAAACTGAGAAAAGAGGAACATTAACAATGATTATTTTCTTTTTCTTCTTCTTCTAAAGCTGAGGAAACACCCAGAGGAAGAAAAACTAACAACAAAAACAAAAAGTGAAAGAGCTCTGAAAACGTCTGAATTACAGTAAACCCACTAAATAAACAACAACAAATATTCCCAGAAAAATAAAAAACACACAACACAAATTATCGTCTGGTAAATATCTTCAAACAAGATTAAAAAACAGAACCCCTTCACAAACTAAATTAATCTAATTATATAAAGCATTAAAAAAAACACTACATTTTGGTGTTCATTAAATTCATTCAAAACCTTTTAATTTTTTAGGTATCTGATCCAGATTTAGTTTCTGTGATTTAAGAAGCTGTTAAAGTAAATCAGAAACAAACAAGAGACTAAATGATTGATTAGGGCTGAAATTACAGCAGATACTTGATCTGGGGTCTCCATTTTCAAGAAAATAACACTTATTCAGAGGAAAACCACTCAAACTATTGCAGTTTTCTGTGCTTACGAACAAGGAAAACACAGATGCACAATGCTTTTTCCTAAGGTTTGAAAAACATCAAAGAGAAAAAATGCTTCATAGGAACTTTGATACACATGGTAGTTTTGAATGCATCTGGGAATAAAATACAAAATGATCTCGAAAGCAAATGTTCCTAACCTAAGTGCTTTAAAGTACATGTTGATGCTTTTATGACTGTAAACAGTTGAAGTTTTTGACTTTAATGCATTTTATGAATTATATGTTTATGTTTACACTTTTGTCTGATGCTTTTATCCACAAATAAGGAAATAAAAATTTAGTTAATACTTAGAAGGAAGACAGCTAGTCGTGACATGCAGAAATAACAAACATAAAGACATGCAGGAATATTGGAGTTTTTCCCCCCAGATTTGACCTCTAAATCCCATTTTTTTTGTACTGATTCTTTCAGATTAGATACAGTAATGGAGATATGTGATTGTGTGCTATCAGCAGCAGCTGTCAGTCACACCGGGGTGTCAGGCTGCTGCTGGCATTCACATAAACACAAAAACACACATTGCTCACGAATCAATACAGGTTCTCTCCCTCCCCCTTCACAGGGTGCTACAAAAACAGGGCTACACTACCGTGACATGCACACGCATCCGCACACGTACTGCGACTGTGTTCATGCAGAAATGTTTTGATTTGGGCTCAAATGTTCGTGCTCTGCATGGATTTATGTTGTGACAGTTAGCAGCACCGTAGCGTGTCTTGCCTGAACGAGCCAGAGCATTCCCCTGTCAGAAATCTGCTTTAAAGACAACAATACAGCTTCCCCTTTTATGTTCTTTTACTATTTATAGGCTTCACTATGAATTTCTTGCATGAAGGTACATAAATATATATGTATACATATTTAAATCCAAGAAAAACGCACAAATCTCTAAACACATCCTGCTCTGAGCGACATCCTGCCACAGCATCCTCCCTCTGCTCTCCACTCACCGATACGAGGTCTGCTTTCTGAATGCCAGTCCGCGTAATTTCTCCTCCAGAGACTCCTGCTCCATGTCCGGCAGACTGCTGAATGTGTCGCTGCAGCCTATGGCAGCCTCCTCGGAGCCCGCTCCGGACTCTGAGTCACCCCCGTCGGCTCCGAGAGAGGCCGGGCGACCGCCGAAGGTCCCTCCCGCCGCCATCACCGACGGACCAGTGCGGCTCTTCGCTTGGGGGTCCATGCTGGTCACTCCGAGATGGACCCCCTTCTTTTCTCCCCAGTCTGTGACGGGACACGGATGCGGGTGGTGAGAAGGAAACGGGAACTGAAATGTCTGCGGGAATAAAATAACCTGACGTTCTCCGTTGGAGTTGCCTTAACGCGGAGGTCTCCGACCGTTGACCGCCTTTATATGCTGCAGGACGGCGGAGAGAGCTACACTCACGAGCCCCTGGACCAACTGGCAAGCCAGCTCTGTACGTTAAGCTGCTACGTTCAGACCGGAAAAGGTGTAAAGCCCTTTCAAAATAAGACCCAATCGGTCACAAAATAACACAAGCTAGAGCATTTTTATTTTTAAAAAAGTAGACTTTCTATGTAATTTTAAACAATCGCAAATTTTTCATTTATTTATTGTGTTAATAAAAAATATCTCCATATAGTAATTTTATTTGTTGGATGTAAAATTCCAATTTTAAATATTGAGAGAAAAATCATCCTAATTGATAGAAATAAAGGCTTGAATACCAGTCAGTGAGTAATTACAAAATCACTCACAGATAAAAATACAAAAATATTCTACAAAATTATAAATCCATCCATTTTCTAACACCCTTGTCCCTAGTGGGGTTGGGAGGTGCTAGTGCCAGTTTGTCACAGGGCAACACAGAAACAGACAGGAGAAACAACCATGGACACACACACACCTAGGGAGAATTTAGAGAGACCAATTAACTTGACAGTCATGTTTTTGGACTGTGGGAGGAAGCCGGAGAACCCAGAGAGAACCCACGCATGCAGAGGAAGAACATGCAAACTCCGTGCAGAAAGCAAAAAGAGATGTTCTCAGAATTTATAAATTGGCTACCTAGTTCGCCAGTCATCAAATTAAAACTTTTAATTTGAAACGTAAGCAGACCGGAAGTTTGCTACTTTATTCCTTGTGGCTTGACAAGTATTTCAAGCTGAGAGCAGCGCGTCAAAAAGAGTGTTCAGTTAATATTTCTAAATCCAACATCCACCCAGCTTTACAGGCATCTTTGGCATCCATCCATCCATCCATCCATCCATCCATCCATCCATCCATCCATCCAGCCAGCCAGCAGTGTGGAGTATTCTCTCTCCTGGTTTTGTGCAGCTTCATCAGTCAGAAAGTAGGGCAGAGAGTGAGAGTACTCCCACCACCACATGCCTGCTGTCAGTATCTGCCTCTGAAAAGACTCACAGAGAGAAATCTGTTGAGTCTGCATGTCATTATCTCTGCCATCATGTTAACATCTCTCGTCCTCCATCATACAAGTCCCGCAACATGTTGCAGCCATCAGCCACATCTGGCAGGCTGTGGAGGTTTTTTTTTAAGCATCAGGGTCACTAAATCACCACTGACCTAAAGAGATTTTCCTCTCAGTCATTCCTGTTGACATGGATCTGTAACCCCTACCAGAACTTTTTTTTTTTTCATTTGCATCTTTGTACATTTTATAGTTGGAAAACAAGACTCAATGAATGCTTGTAAAACCTCAAATGTTAATAACTTTGTTCCTCTAAAACAACATTTCAATCAGGTTGACATCCATATTTTCACTGGACCACAGTTGATTCTTTTCTTTTCAGGCTTTCTTTCAATCAATTAATCAATCAGGTCAGCTTTAGTTTCTATTATTACTTAGAAACTGTGGAGTACTCATTACTTTTACAAATTTAGAGCATACTTAGGAAGTCCAGAGAATACTTATACTTATCTAGCATCCCAGAAGTCCAGAGGATACTTACTTACTTACTTACACTTATTTAGCAACCCAGAACAGGGATTAGAACTTGGAACCCAGAAAAACTACCTTAGCAAATACTTTTTAAGACTCCTATTTTCCCAAATCAGAAAAGGAATTAGACCAGAGGTTACTTACTTGTACTTGGTTTATTTATTCTTCAAATTCATTTTTTTTTTGCCAAGAAGATATTTTCTCCTGACATTTACAGCTTTATAAATTCTGCTACGCTCCGCTCGATGGTTCCCATAGCAACCGGTAACCGACAGCTCCTCCCCCTTTTTCCTGTTGCCGTCTTTAACTGTGTTTTTTTTAGATAAATTTAGTTATGTACAGAGTTTCATGTGCGATTTTACAATGTTTTTAAATGTTACCAGTAAAAAAAACACTGTTTAATTTTACAACATTTTACAACTATTAGACATGGCTCTATTTCAAACAAAGAGTTTTATTTTCCAAGTGTTTCTCGTCTGAAATGCATTGAATTTCCAGGGAACTTTCGGATCAAATAAACTCTGATGTACATAAGTTATCCATCACTTCTGCTGCCAGACTGAAGGATTAAACAAAGTATGAAGCGTCTGTTTTGAGAGGTTTGTTTGTTGGTCAGGATGCCATCATGTCTGTGCTAAATTCAGTCCTGACATTCAGGCCAAACACTTGTCTGTCCGTCAGCTGCTGAATCTGTGTTTAGCCTGCACAGCGCGAACTCCCCAGATGACCACACTGCAGAGCTTGGATCCAAAACCTGCTGCATTCCTCTTGAAAATAATGAAATTATATAATAACTGTCAGGAAGAGGGAAGATAACAATATTTTTGAGGATCCAAATGTACCAATAATGCCGTGTTTATGGAAGATCTTCTAATATTTAACTTGTAGAAGCGGAAATGTATGAATTCTCTGCTAAAGGGTGGAGAAATAAGTAAGGAAATGACTGGAGATTTAATAGAAGATCAAATTATGGTGGACGAAGACATTACATGCACAACATGCACTGGCAAAGAGTTTCTGGTTTGGTTTCTGTCTAAATCAATAACTGGAACGAAGGTTTGAGGTTTCAAAAACTTCACATCTGAGGTAAAGTTAAACAATTTAGAGGCTTTCCTCTTCCATCATTAAGCCATGAACTTTGAATAATCCACCAGGACCACATTAACAAAACAACAAAAACCAATCAACAGCATAATGCTGCCACCACCATACTTGATAGCTCAGTGTTATTAAGTTTGAAAACATCTTTTTGTTGTTTTCAACTTCTGTTTTATCAGTATCGAAAGGATAATATTAGTTTTTCTTAAAGCCAAGACCCAGTTATGGAAATCTAACCAAAATATTTGAATATTGGGATACAATTAAAGCTGGAGGTTTCATATCATAAAGTTCATTAATCAATGTTTATCCTGGATTTAGTTTAGATTAAACTTCGCCTTGGTAGATAGTCTTGTTGCATTGTTTTCTGCAACATTTCTGTTTATTTTGCTGTAAAACCTTTGCTAAAGCAACATAACCTGTATATTTTTCTCAATTGTTCCAAAATGAGAATGCATTAAAAACCATGGCACTGCCACCGCCGTGTCCAACAGTTACAAACTGTACCTTTTACTTTGAGTGAAACATAATATGCAATTTGACATATTGTGCTCTACACCTATATTATTTTTGCCTTGAGTTTGTTGTTGCATTAAACAAAAGTAAAAGAAAGAATCGTTTTTTATGGATTATTGTTCTTCAGATTTGATCAGGCACAACTGGATGGTGATGGGATCTATAATTAACAACTTGCCTTTACTGTAACTTTAACTGTTTCATTGCATGTTTTGCTCCCAGTTATTTTTATCAGCCTCATGGCAGCAGGCTGCATTCAAACAAAGCTCTGCTGCTGCAGCTCATTGTTCGCTGTGTTACTATGTGAGGGAATTGTTTGTGAAGCTTTGGGACTTCGTATTATCCTGGGACTGTCTTAGCAATTCACACGTCTCATTATGAAACTGTTGACCTATTTTGGGAAAATAAAAGCTCCACTATCTGCTAGCCTGTAAACTAACAAGCTCAGGCCTATCTAACAAAGTTTGGGCTTAATTTAATTCAACACTGGGAGAAAATGCTTAGAGGTGGCAGCAAGTAAACTGAATTATAGTATATTATATAAAGTTTATAGGCTAAAAATAAATGTTAAAATGTGTTGCAATCCATCAGCTGTAGGCTGAAATATCCTTAAAGTTGAAGAAAAAGGATGCAGAAAAAACTCTAACTTGCTTCTTAAAAATAATTGATCAAAATTTTATTTTTGAAGCCATTTTAATGTTATTTTCAGAGTCTGAGTCAGAGGGAGCTGCTTTAAAACGTCCACAGCTGCTGATTGTAGAGAAACGTTTCAAGTCATATTTTGCATTATGAACAAATACATAAATGAACTTTCTCCCCATAACAACAACTTAAAGCCATTTTATGCAACAATACACAAATCAGTAGATATCTTAATCTCAAGATTAAGTAGACGACTAATCTTTACAGAAACAATTTTCGCATTTGCTAAGTAATTACAAAGTGCAGTTTTCAAATGACGGATGTTAAAACTGTCACTATGTCATGTCAGATTAATATTAGACAGATAATGAAAAGATCCATCTTCTCTCATTCCTCCCTGAGCTACTATTGCAGTCTGAATAAATTAACCGCTCCCGGTCAAAAACAACCAATCAGAGAAGGACAAATGGCTCTGGCTATCAATCATTTTGTGTAGTCACTGCTAAATTTGCCAATGGAAAAGCCCTGAATAAGGGGACTATTTCAATAATAGAGTCACAGACACGTTCCTTATGATGAAGCTTGTTCTGTCTCAGTTAGCTTACCCACATACACAACTATCCCAGACTTGAAACAACAATATGGTAGCAAACAACGAAACATACTCACAAGCTTTCCTACAGTTAATAAACTAATGAGCAACCGTACAAGTGTGTTTATATAAAATCTCTTACCTGAAGAAAGGGAATATTTCAATAAAAGAATAACAGACATTCCTTCTTCTCCAGCGTGTATCTGAAGAGGAAGTTCCGGCGCCAGCGCTAGACTCCCCCTGCTGGTTGCATCCTGCCACTACATCAACCAAATCAAAAATAATTCGCCCAAACTGCTGGCAAACATTGCAAATGCAAATAACAACATTAAAGTCTGTAATGGATACAATATGTAGATAAGACCAAAATAAGTAAATTAACCTCAAACTTATAGTTAATGTAAATAAACACATTTCAATCCATCACACTAATGGTGGAGAAATGATATACTGTTCAGGAAAACCGATTATCCACTATCATCGGTGGCTATGCTAACTAGCCTTAGCATTTCTGGCATGCTAGCTATGATGAACAAGCTGTAGCTTAGAAGAGAGCAACGTAAGGATTATTGACAGCACTAAGACCATACTCCTGGCTATGATTGGTTGTTTCTAGTGTATTTCTGTAGTTACAGGAAACTTTATTTTTTCACAGATTATCTGTCACAACATGATAATTTTAATAAAGATGTAAAAAAAAAAAACATAATTTATAAAAGCTACTTGCAGCTTTAACTTATTGGTACAGCAGAATTTATTACAGTAAGTCGTTCAGATCCTGACGCACCAAAGCAGCAGCAAACCATCACAAAACCACCACGTTTTGGTTCTTACTAAATAAAATAACCTCAAAGAGCAGTCGGAGCTTTTAAAAAAAAAACAAACACTCAACCACAATCAACATGCTTTTACTACGGAAAATACTTTATTCACTTCCAAAGCAAGAAGACAGAGACTAGTTCAGATCGACTTTACATGGGAGCCACAAAAACACAGAAGTTCTTTATACAAAGTGGAACCAGTTTGTTTCCAAAGGCATTGACTGTGAGGAAATGTACTGTAAAAGACTGATCATCAGTGCTTCCCATCAATATCTTTATTGATGAACTGGCTAATCTAAACCGGTTCAACAGGACATCTGAGAGGGAGAAAATGTTGCTATAATGCTCAAAAAGCCAGCGTTCATAATTTATCGACAGAACAGAGCCAAAAATAGAGAGCAGGGATGAATTATAGATCATCCCGACACATTTAAATTTTCCTCATTTATTAACAACCTACATTTACAAAAATAGAAACTTTTTTCCAAGTTTATAAGATGTATTTTTGGTCAACGCTTAATTACAATTATTAAATGTCTTTTTACTTTAAGAAATGCAAATTTAATCAAATACAAACCTAAATACCTCAGGAGGACACTGAATAAAAAAAGAGTCTAAAGCTACAGACAAGCTAAAATTCTGTTTCCCCCACTTTTCTTTGCATTTATTGAGGAAAAAATTGTCAAAAGACACAAACAAGCCAAAACTGAACATGAGATAAAATCCTTAATATTAATCTTGGTTTTGTTTTTCTCAAAGGGACTAAACACAAATGCCTCAGAAATGTAAATATATACTTATATAATATAAAAGAATACAAATAAAATATTAAAATAATGTATGAACACAAGCTAGTATCAAAATGGGATGAATGCATTTATGAAATAAAAAAAAAATTCTATAAATACACGACTCATCATCAGTGTCCTGTAAGAGCCTCACATGTTGAATTTTAAAATAATTTTCTCTGGAATAACGCCACACTGCTCTGAATTTTTGTATATATATATCTCAAGTCGGAAACCATCAGTGCAACTTTTAATTCAGAAATACAAGGCAACCAGTGCCTCTTTGTTATTACAATTTCAGTGTATTTGATGGAGCAGAGATGGCGTCGGACCTCAATCAGTCACCAGGGGGCGCTGCTGCTGCTTCCGGACACATGAAAAAGCTCCAGAGAAATCTTTTAGGATGGGGCGAAGTGAGACCTCAGGAAGTCTCGTTGACCGATCGATCCAGCTCTACAACCTTACTGCTGCTCCTGTTCGCCGTCTGCGACCTGGAGGCCAAGCAGCGAGCAAAACCCAATCAGAACCGCGACGTTAAACAGACCCGAAAAGTTTTAATTTGAGTCCACCGAGGCGCCAGGGTTCACCTGTGCAGGTCTAGCACCAGGTTCTTCTGCGTGTCGTTGCTTTTGTTCCTGAAAGGCGGGTGCCTCTCCGCTCGGTTCGGTTCGGAGCCGAGTTTCTGCTGCTCAGAACGGCGCCACGTTGCCATGACGACGGCCGGCGCGTCCTCCCACTGTTCGGGGTATTCGCCGCCGAGGCCCAGGAGGTGCGGCTGCTCGTCCTCGAAGGTCGACAGCAAATTCCTGCTTTTCACTGAAAATGAAAAAGAAACGAAAAATTAAAAGGAAACGCCGAGCAAAAGCATTCACATCTAGCCTAGCTGGCTAGCACTTCACAGCTCTCCCATATAATTTCTAACGGGCCAATCAGCGAACAGAATCAGATTTTGTGAACGATGACGTCGATTTGCTGCGCCGTTTTAGAATTGTAGTCTGCCTTTAGTTTTAGCAATGGCGGCAGTGGAAAATAAACGAAGTCCGTGTTGCCCGCGTTTCTAAATAATGAATTAGCATTAGCAGCCATTTTATTCGGCATTTTTCTCTTAGCAATGGAGAATGGTAGAAAGAACGACAAATCTTTTGGTTTTTCAGTAGAAAAAAGTTTCCTGCAATCTCAAAGATATTTTCAGGTCATTTTCTTTACTTATAACCACAAAAATGAAGTTGCTTAAAATTTTCCGCAGCCTAACACAAGAAAGCATCGGTTTGTGTGTGAGCAGAATGTGAGAAGAAACTGAATTTGATTGTTAAGAAAATTATATCTGATCTCAATTACAACAGTGAGTGTGTCTGTGTGTGCGGGGTAGGTAATAAGGATGTAGTGAAAGGTCAAATCAGTTTCTGTGGCTGTTGCTGCTGAGCTGTAGGTGGAATCTGATTAGTGGTGATGGAATAATGGACCACCAGAGTTTTACAGCTGGGAACTAATGATTCATGACAATGGGAACAGCGGGGTAGGTCAGGCAAGCTGAAAACTTCAGAAAAATGAACAAGTTTGCCTGATCATTATTGAAAGTTAACTTTTCTAAATCAAAAACTTTTCATATCAGAGCCTTTATGAAAGAGGTGACTCATGAGAACTCGTCCTTTTGTCTTTCTTGGTTTTCTTTAATGTATTGCTGGAGTAAGATTACCTGTAGCTGTGTAGGATTCAGGCATCTGTCTGGATGGTACACCTGTTTCAGTGATGCTTGATGACAGAGTGAAGCTGCTCGGGTAAAAACTCCCCAGAAACAGAGCGAAACACAACACGACCACCTGGAGAGCAACAAACAGGCAGGCGAAGAGAGAAGGGTGGATAGACGGATGAATAAGTTATGAATTACAATGGAAACAGATGTTTCCAGTTTAATAATCGATGCTCCATCAGCTCAGTGTCACATATGCGTTACCATTAAGCATGAGGATGTCTGGGTGCCCGCCATCCTGCACGACTTTTGGATTTTTCCTGCCACCATCGCCTGCAGAGCCTGCAGCTGCTGCAGCAGAGACCTGCAAACGCACACACACACACACACGCACACACACACACACACATATACCGATGGGTCAGACTGTATGTAAGGCTGTGTTTTATAGTCAAAATAGTAGACATGGATAAATTGAAAGAAATTTTAAAAAACAGAGCACTGCATCTATCCATCTACCAATTTATCTATCACTCCATTCAGCAATTTTAATACTTTAAACATGGATAGATGAGAAACACATGAATGGATGGACGAATGGATGGATAAAATCATTCATGGATGGATGGATGGATAAAATCATGGATGAATGTCTCTGTATCCATCCTGATGTCTGACAGGATTCCTCCTGATGAAACAATTTAAACCCTCTGACCACTGGAGAGCGCCACTGAGCTCCTAGACCTGCTAATTAACCTAACAACTTTCTGGTTGGTTTAATATTAGCTGATGGAAACTAGCCGTCCGGCTAATTCACCCTGATCTCATGGAACATGTTTGTTTTATCTGCTGCCACTTTCCAGACAGCTTCACATGTCGCAGAGATTTTCTCTCTCGATCGCTAAAACGCAGCACAACCGTTGTGCCATCCAGGTGCAGCGGCACAAAAACAGGCTCCACCGCCCCATTTATCTTTTCAGGAGTGACAGCGAAACACACTTTAACAGCTGAGTGAAAAACCCCGACCTGAAGCAGCTGTGAGGGACGCACTTAACCCGATGCACCCGCTTTGTGCAGCACACGCCGTTCATCCGTGCAGAATTTTCACTGCGTTTCGCAGTGAAAATGGACTCATGATTATACATGAACGCAAAAAGCTGCAGCTGAATGTAGAAACGGGAGCCTCTGATTCAGCTTTATTTTCAAATCACAGAACTGAGTCATTGTTTTCCAGCTCAGCATGATCCAGGCGGTCAGGGCTAAAACCCTCCAACCCCCGGAGAAGTGAACCTGCAGGCTGTAATCAAGCCTTCAACAAAAAACAACTGTCTAACTTTAGCAGTACTTCAGTTTCTGAAAGTTCAGGTTTTGAATCCTTATTTTTGTCTTTTCCTCGATTAAAAAAAAATCTCTCAAATATTAACCTTTCGACTATGTTTTCTGGTTAAGAATCAAAGTGACAATCCAACTGTGAAGCTTTTAGTAAAACAAAACAGAAATGTATGTTTTTTGAAAGCCAGAGATCCAAATAATAGTTTCTTCTTCTTGAGTTTTAGTTGAAAAATCCCAAGAAACTGTATGTCCTTACTTGTTTGAGCACTCGAGAGTTTCCACTTTCCTGCGTAGCTCGTTGTTCTCATTGGAGCATGTCTCCACCCTGTGGTCACACAGCAGTACTGCAGTGTTAGTGACTCATAATTAGCAACATCAACACACACATTTTAAATTTGAAGCAGTGATTTTACGTTTCCAGCTCTGTTTGTTTAAGAATTCTCTACCATTATGCAGATGATGTGCTAATATTTTTTAAGAATAGCAATAAAAAACCAAAAAAACAGGAACAATACTAGATTTCTTAGTTTATCATCTGGACTTTTCCAGGTATTTATTTTCCTGTTAGCTAAAAGGAGAAAAAGGACAAAGATGAACTTACTTTTTCTCCAGAGCATCCATGTATTCTTTCTTCTTCCTGCGACTTTCTTGAGCTGAAATCTGTGAAAGAAAACAGTTGAATAAAATAATCAAAAGACTGTAAAGAGTTTATTTAAAAGGGTTTCCTCATTCTACAGAAATCAGAGCAAGACTAGCATCTAATTTAAAACTAAAATCAATAGTTTGCATATTCCTGAGCTCCTACCTTGTTCTTGATTTTGCGGCGGATCTTCTTTAGTGCCTTCTCTTCTGCTTTGGTGAGCGGCAGTTTGGTGGGAACGGGATAACCTTCGGCCACCAGCGTTCGACGCTCCTCCTCCGTCAGGATCAGCGGCCCAGACCCCTGTAACTTCTGCAGGACAAGAAGGAAAATCTAAATATCTGCTAATCTATTCTAGAGTGCAACCCCTTCTGCCACTACGAGAACACCTCCTGTTCGGTAAGGCAGATTTCTGTTAAAATGATCATATTGTGGATCCAGGAGAGTTCACCAGAGTTTTATTTAAAATGTCCTCATGTTTCAAAACGTTCATGATGCCATACATATGACAATGTTTTCAAGGATTTTGGAAGAGCAACAAGCTCCCCAGCTCCTCCGCTGTGCTCAACAAAAGCCATGACATGCAATTTAGTATTTTTATTTAAAATATTCACGTTCACAGCTCAAATACCATGATATATATCTAGATATCTGCTTGAAAAGGAGGAAGGCAGAAGCATAAACTTATTTTGCCCAGCCTTCCATGTTTCACATTTCTTATTAACTTAAAAAAAGGAAAAAATAATAAAACAATAACAGTGAGATAATACAGCCAATGAATTTCTTTTAATTAAACATGAATCCACCAAATACAGACTTTATAAGAATGGAAATGAAGCACTTTTAGTTTCCTGTCCCTTTGTCACTTTTACACTGATTAGTTTAATTCTGAGTCTAAATCCTCTAAAATATAAACATCTAAAAATTACATTTTCACAGTCCTAAATGTTTAAAACATTTGAATTACTGCTATTATTGGAAATATGAGCAAGTTCTGGCCACAAGTTGTTTATTGCAGGTATTTTATGACTTATTAGTATTGTATTGTATTTCCCATTTTGAAGAGAAATCTATATTAATGAAGCAGGGAGTCCTTATAACATAATTTAATATTTCAGGAGACAACGTTCAGCTTAATAACCTTAAATATTCTTTAGTTCCTGTAACATTTTGCTAAAACATTCATTTTCTATTATTATTTTTCCCACATTATAAATGCAGAGAAATTAAAGACTGGACTCTTGTACCTGAACATCTTTATCTTTTGACATCATAAAGTGTGAGTGGTGTCCGTCACTTTTATAACAAATTGAGCAAAAGTTGTGAGAAAATAGAAACTGGTTCCTTACATGAGGAGCGGTGAGCAGCGGGGAGTTGGACAGGGAGGACGTGGCGCGCGGAGACACCTTGACGCTGGCCTGAGACGGAGGTGGGCTGCTGGGAGAGGTGGGGCAGGACATACTGGGAGGGGCGTGGACGGGGGTCTGGCTGCCCTCAGAGTCACTGCCGTGGGAACTGGGAGGAGTGGGAGGCATCTGCAGGGACTCCAGGCCTAAAAAAACCCAACAAAATTACAAAGAAATTACAGATTTGTTTGGGTAAAAGAAACAAGCCAACATGTTAAGCCCAATGCAGAAGTCCTTCATTTGGATTAATCGTGATTAATCGATTGTTGAAAGAATCGTGAAATAATTTAGTAATTGATTAATCGTTACCTGGAATATAGAGACTAAAAAAACAAACCTTTCATTTACTGAAAGAACAACTAATTCACTGCCAAAACTGTACAAAAAATATGCACATTTAGCATTTAAGCTCAACAAAAAAAAACTTTGTAAATATGTCTTACGCCAAACAACTCAAGTGACATATTTTTTAGTTCACCTGGTTTATATTCTGTAAAAAATGCTATTGATCACATTTTACTATCTACTTATCAATCAATAATTAAAAAAATAATAAATCAACAGATTATCTCTTCATGTTAAAAGTATTTTTTAGCTGGAGATGCATCTTTAGTTAGAGTAAACTGTAAAAAAAAAGGAATACTGTTATTGCATTTTAGACAGTAAAATGTTTATAAAAAGAACTGAATTATTTGTTAACTTGAATGTATTTCTAATACTACATAAGAAGGCTTAAATGAAACATTTGCAGATTTTTTATCCGATTAATCAATTAATTGTTAGAATAATCAGTAGATTACTGATACATTATATAACTATTATTTTTGTTAGTTGCAGCCCTAGATGTGATTTAAGTTTGTTCAGGAAAACTTTTCCTTCATCTTGGTTTCAAATGTTAAAGAACTGTAATGCTCAAAACCTGCCAGCAGTAGTCGCTGTAGCACACAAGTAAAATCCTAACTCTGACCTTTGGGTGAAAAATTGAGGAACTGGTCCACTTCATGGGGCTCCAGCTTAATTTCAGGGATGATTTTCTCCTCTTTAATCTGTAATACAGAAGACAGACAGTGTCACAAACAGAACAAACTGAAACTCAGAGTTTTAAAGAGGGTTTTTTCCTACCTTGATTGCTTTGGCTTGGTTGGTGATGCTGCTGGCTGCTGTCTGGGCCACAGGGGCCAAAGCGGGGCCCTCAGGTCCACGAGGGTCCTCACTGGAGGCCAGAGAGAGTGAAAGAGTAGGGAGCAGAGAGGAAGTCACACAAAGGAGGCCCTCAATGGCCTCTTCCTGCTCCATGGCCCACTCAGGGGAGTCTCCATCAGACTCTGTGTTGGAAAAACGTCACAATATGAAATTACTTCACATTTCATTCAAAAATAACCAGTTTTTCTTTGCATTAACAACCATAAATGGGGTATAACGGTTTTCCAGATTGTGGAAAGTGGTTTATCTTGTGTCATATTGGTAAATGTAAAAATTTCCATTGTTATAAAATAAATTTTAAAATATCTAAAAGAATTAGGTGCTCAAGACTCACTAGATGTCGAAAGTGGAAGGTTGGATTATCCTTAAACTTGGCATAGAGCTACAACAATTTTTTTTTGACGATTGATCATTTAGTTGGGTAAAAAAAATCTTCAGATATTTTCCGCATAATATAAGAAATACATTAAAAAGATTAATTTCTAATATTGCATGAAGTGCTGTAAATGCAGTAGATCTTAAAAACTGGATGATCCTTAAACTGATGGATAGAGCTGCAACTAGCAATTATTCTGATGATTAATCAATTAATCAGGGAACAAATTCTTCTGATATTTTGTTTAATTACTTAAGCCTTTTTTACACAATATTAGAAATGTATTAAAATATGAATTTATAATATCGAATTAAGAAGATCTCAGGATATCTCTAAAGTGGATGATTACTATTTTAGTAATTCATTATTACTAAAATAGTAATAATTGGCCCATTATGCAGATTCAGGACAATACTTCTAATCTTTATGCAAAATTAGAAGTTCTTTAAAAGATACAAATAAGTACATAATTGATTTGCTTTTGCAGATAAGGAAATAAAAATGTTAGTGGCATAGGATTCCTTTAATAAATGCTTGATCATTTGTGGCAAAGGATGCATCTAAAACAAAATAAACACTGTCTACTAATATGTGGATTAGTTTTTGGATTAATTACTAGACTGGAAAATCTGCTTAATAAGAGCCTTTGTAAATTTTCCACTTGAGGAGTTCTGGGTAGAAGTCGTTAACAGAAACAAGGTTTACCATCTTAAATTTACAGTTTTGGGTTAATCGCTATCTGACTCTGTTTTATTTTAACAAATTACCTTTTTTGAGTCTGTGTACTCCAGTTAACGATTAATAATTTACTAAATTAGTTGACAATTATTTCACTAATCGATTAATCGCAATTAATTCGATTAATCGTCTCCCACCTGCTTCGCTGCCGTGCTCTCCGGTGAGGTGCGACAGCGGCGACTGAGGCCGGCTGTCTCCACACAGCGAGTAGCTGTGCTCGGCGGTGATGTGCGGCGGCAGAGGAGACGACGGGGACAGATCGCCGCCGTCCTCTCCCTCCATGGACTCCACGCCGCCTTTGTCCCCAGACAGGAAGGGGTCGCTGAGCAGCTGGCCCAGCAAAGCATCCGGGGAGAGGTCGTCCAGGAGCTCACAGAAGTGCTGCAGAAAAGAGAAAGAAGGTGGGAGGTAACAGACTGATAATTACACAAAAACCACAGCATTAGAAATCTCTGACAGCACCTCTGTGATTACAGGATATTATCGTCTCTATTGGCACCTTCAGCCCCCTCAGGGAACCCCAGCGCCGCCAGTCGGATACTTATCCACCTCCTCTAATCAGCATTTCTGTTTGTGTCTCAGTGTGGTGATACTTTACCAGACAAAGCCTCCTTCCCCCATCGCCACATTCCTTCACCTCCCTACAAGGGGAAGATCCTGATCCTGTTCAGGATGTCAAGACCAGCAGAGACACGGAGACACTACGCTGATAACACACTGATCTATATCTACAGACAGCAGAAAGGTCTCCAAGTTCATGTTCCAATGAACCTAGGAGTCAAAATATTTCAATTATATTTTCTTATGTCAAGATATTAAAAAACAAAAGGTAATTTTCAGTTTTAAGAAGCTGGAGTCACAGAAAAGTTTGTGCTGAAACAAGCTAAAATGCAAACTACTCCTGGTATTACTGTCCAAAACCAAATCCTTTTAATTCAACACAACATTTTTGAGTTCACTTAGTGCTTTGAAGTATAACACAGTAACTCCATTTTCTTTTTTCACCTCAGTCAAAGTTCCAGGAATCTCCTATTTATGGAGAGATTTAAAGCAATGATAAAGAAGTTTGGATGGACGGACAGACGGACGGAAAAACCAATGAATGGATCCATAGCAAGATGGATGAAAGGACGATATATAGGTTGCTGGACAAATCGATAAATGAACTAATGAAAGGACAAACTGATGGATGGAGTATCAAGATCTTAAAATGAAGGAACAAAGTAAAAATGGATGTGTGAAGTTTCCTAGTTTTCTCTGTTTTCCTGGAAACTGGTTATTTAATCATTTATAGTTGACCTTCTTTGTGAGCAGAAAAGCAATCTGACGGCAGCCGCCTGCTTGGACAAAGTCTATGGAGTCATAAACTAGTTAAAATTATATCACCGCATCTTGTCAAGGCATGGAGAAAGTCAGGTATCTAAATTCAAACGTTTGAGTGCAATCAGGCAAAACTCCAGCTAAGGCAAGATCCAAAGTGGACAGGCCAATGTCCAGCATGTGGCTTCAATTACAGACTCACCAACACGGGACGTCCAGCATTTCTCTGTGTCCCACACAAACAAATGACCCTTCCTCCTCTGCTCTTTTTGCTCCCTACAAGTCCCGTCTCCAGGTTTCGATGTGTTTAAACACCGACAGCACACCGTGAATCTCTTCAAGGAGGAAGAAGGCAAATATTTACACTTCTCTCCACCCAGTCGGCCATTTTCTGATGCCCAGGATGAAGAAGAGCTTGTGTCCAATATATCCAATGATATGATTCAACAATATAGAGTATGTGGAATAAATCAATCAGCCAGTTAGGTACAAACATCTAAAAGTCACAATGTTTAGGGTTCTCCAACTCCAGTGGTCTGCAACGTTCAGCTTCATCTCTAGTCCAACAAGCATGGAGGCCTCAACAGAGCCTAATGGCAAGATGAAAGATTCAGACTTGGATTAAAACCTTGAGGTCCTCAAAATGGAAAATTAATGCAAAGCAAGTCCAGAAAAGCAGCGTCTTTTTGGTGTTGATACTGAAACTATACAGAATGAGAAATTAAAACTCTGATCTGGTAAAGAGGTTTCAATTCCTTCAAGTGACTTTAAAAACCAAATCAGATTGACATAAATAAATAACGGGTAATTGAAAATAAAACAGCAAACCAGACACATAACATGATGCTGCCACCTCCGTACCTCAAATTTGAGCTTGTATTTTTCATTTAATTATGACATCATTATTATTTTATTATCGGCAAACGCTTCACTTTTAGCCTCTTCAGGTCAAAGTACATGTCTAAAAAATGACACCCTTTGTTGTTTATGTTGATTAATGATCACTATAATAATCAATTATTCTTGTTATTAATCAATTTCCTTTTTAAAAGTGGCCCATTCTATTTAACCATATTTCTAAAACAGAAAAACATTTTATTGCCTATTATAAACACCTGATAATTTGTAGCTAGAAATACTTCTACATCTACAAAAGCAACAAAAACATTTCTGCTTGACTTAACATCCATACAATGTATTGACCTGTTTACTATTGTTTTGTTTAGTAATTGGATAATAAAAGGTGTTTAATGTTAGATTTTATTCTGAATTTGAACCAGGTGAAGCTAAAACGATGCAACTAGAGGACTTCTGGGTAGAACACATTTACAAGCAAAGAAGTTTTTTCATCTTAAGTGAAAAGTATAGATATTTTTGTATAATTTTGGATTTATTACTGCTCCTAGTATGTTCAGCAAATGACATTTTTTTGGTGTATATACTCCAGGTAATAACTATAATTGATTAATAAATTAGTTGACGATTAATTCTGAAACGATTAATCGTGATTAATCGTTTCAGCCCTAGTTCAAATTTGATATTTCACTCCCTTTGTATCTCCAAACTGCTGCTTAGTTGAAGACAAAAGACCCAATTTCTTAAAAACACAGAATGGATGAACCCGTTAGTTTATTCAGAAAGGAGGAACTGAATGTACAAATGCACAGAAACAGAACCACACCAAACTCCCACACTGCGGCTCCATGAGCTCCCTGTCATTTCAGCTCGCGGTTGCGGTCGAGAGCGACGGAGAACCGGTCGCCGACTGGGTGTAGCTCATCACACGCCCAACAGAACCCCCTTTGTCCCCAGAGCCCTTATGAGGGAGGCGTTGTTTAAGGGGCCGGCTGTAACTCAAAACCCTCCAGCTGGGAAACAGAACCAGGGAGGCTGAAGCCCAACTAGAGCAACTTGGAGGTTTAACTGGAGATGGAGCAACAGTCAGAACCGATAACAAAGAGGCTATTCTGATTTTTTTTTCCTGAATAAAATTCTCTGGTAACACAGAAAATAACGGGTACAGGACATCGCTGAAAGATGAGATTGTAATCTTTTAATTGAAGGCTGTAGATGGAGGAAATGCAGACAGATTAACTGAGGCTCAGTCTGATGCAAAATCTCAGAAGCTTAGCAGAACTTTTAATATGCCAGATGTTAATCAAACCAAAGTTGAGGCAAATGGAAACTTCAAAGTAGGTCAGACGAGCACAGAAAGTCCAAACTTTATCCTGATGTAGAAGCAAAAAAGCAGAATACATCATTTATGTATAAATCCATCAAACTATGAGGATATTTTAGTTCAAAATAAGGAATAGAGTGACAGAGTCAAAGTTTTCTTACATTTCGTCTGCAGATTTTTACAACTGAGATTAAAAAGACAATTTACCCACCTGGAATTATGGGTTTATGGATTAATGGATTCAACCCCATTTTACTGGACTCTGTTTTATTTTGGTCAATAACTACCTAAAAAGCATTGGAAACCCCAGCAGTGTTCACTTTTATATAAACTTGGTAGGTTTCTACATTAGGCACTACAATCTGGTCTCTACTATTTTTTGCATTTTGCGCATGATTAACTCATCACAATCTCCAACATTACCAATAATGCTTCAAGTTTTATAGAAATCTGTCAGTTTTTGCAAAATTTTAAGTAATTTTAAAAACTATTACTATAAACTATGCCTCAAATGTAACAAAAAAATGTTAAAAAAGAAAAGAATAATCTAACTTATGTTTGCTAGTTAAAAACCAATCAGTTCCAATAAAATCTCCACCTGCAGTTTGGATTTGAATGCTGTTTAGAGGGCAGTAAAATTGGAAAACGATAACTTCAGGTTTCAATTGAAAAAAGATATAAAAATGTTAATTTCTGGAGCTGTTTGCAATGCTACAATGGTACCAATAACAAATCATACAGCCAGGCCTGTCATGGTAGCAATAAATTGCCCCAGAAATTATTGCGATAAATAATAACATTGTTGTTTTGAGACCATTTTCAAGTAATATATTGATAATGGCGTAACGATGCAAGTTCATCTTCTGAAAGACCAGTAAACTTTAATTTTGTAAGGAACATTTAACACTGGAACTGGGAGTTAATTATAGAAAAAATGAAGATCACACACAACCAAAATAAATGATAAATAAAATGGATTGTGAAGGCTCAAAACAAAACTGCCCTCCAAAAAAAAGAATCAAAATTATTAATTGCTTATTGCGACAGGCTTAAATACCACATAAATTTAAAGTATTCACTAACATATACATACATAGAAATCATACAAGCTCTTTTAGCTTTAACCTTAGCACCAATAAATAAACAGGATTTATTGTTCAAATGCAGAAACCGAAACATATACCTGTAAGGAAGTTAATCCTTTAAGGACAACAACTAAAACTAAAAACCTGTCCAGTCAGTCCTAAAGGAGCCCCAACAGGTCGGGTCTAGCTGCGTTTTGTACCCTGACCTGGACTCAGCTGTGTTTACGCCTCAGCTGACAGGACACTCGCTCATAAAGCAAACGTCCCAAAACGTGCAGCCTGCTATCAGGACAAGCCAGATGACTCATTAGTTTGATTGGGATCCAGATCTTTGGCTTTACATGCCACATATCCTCACCACGTGTCCAACTATCAGCAGATAAGCTGAAAGAACATACGAACTTTTATCTGACAGCCCTGCGAGAACTTTATATCTTATCATTGTTCTCTTTATTTCAGTTCTTGTTAAATGAAAGGCTCACCAGATGATTTTTAGTTCTAATAAAATCCAGTTTCTCCAACTTCCTGTTTGCTATTTAGTGCTGGTCTCTTCAAAATCAGGACACTCCTGCAGCCAGAAAGCTGGAGCAGCACAGGAAGAACAACATATAAATCAACATCGAAGCTTGTAGCAAATAAATAGATAAAAACAGAAAAACACTTTTTACAGCTATTAGTTAAGCTACATTTTGCAACAGAGATGCCTTCAGAAAACACTGAATTACAAACACATGCTGAAGTATCAGTGATTTGTGCACAATTGTAACCAGCAGAGTTTGAGATAAGTATCTGGGTTGAATACTTTTCTATGCATAAATTCACTTTTATAGACAGAATTCAGCATCTGGAGTCACAATAAGCAATGAATCAATATCAACCAATCGTGTGATATATTGAAATGAGCTCAATGATTTCCAACTCTGATGATAAATATTTTCTGATGGAGAATTTTGTTTACAGAGACATCATAAACTTTATGGTTTATAGACATTTCTTTTTTTATTTGCTTTTTTGTTGTTTTCTTTGTTTTTTGTTTGTTTGTTTTAAACCCACCCAATTGTTTTGTTTTTTTGATACAAGTTAATGTTTTTGTGTGTCTTGAAAATGAGCCGTTTCAAAAACCTTCCAAATATAACAGCATAAGTCAGCAGGCACTGCCCGTTACCTAGCAACACCAGTGAGGCCAGCCCGTTACCTAGCAACCCACACGGAATCCCAAGTGGAGTTCCACAAAGTGCCTTTAAAATATCTTCCAGTTTCAGTTTTGACTTCATTAAAAAAATTTAAGTTTGTTAGTCTTTGAGATGGCAAACTAGCATTATTATGTGACATTATCAATGCATTTATTGAAAATAGTCTAAAACTACCATATTACCCAATTACTGGGACAATTTATTATCCAGCAAAATTTGTCTTCATGACAGGCCTGAACTGGAAATAAATATAAAACACATTTTTGACACAATATCAAGAAACTAAAGTATGATTCACCCCAAAACCATCTGTAGTGTAAAAAGGTTGAATCAAGTTTGAAACCTTCAGATGTTTTCAAGTCTCCTGTTGATAGGAGCCATCCATAATAGGAAACTACGACTATAAGTCACTTATCAGTTGCTGTGGGCTCACAACAAGCAGAGCATCTCTGCCAGGGCACTGATAATAGTGTGTGTCAGTGATACGAAACAAATCACAGGCCTTGGGGTGATCTGGTGGAGTTCAGCCTGACATTGTTATATTGTATCAGCAATCAGTAAAAATAAGCTCTAACACATTAGGTTTCAAATATAGACTGGTATTTTATCAAGTAAAAAGAAAACACACCCATATCTGTGAGATTCGAGCCAAATGAGCTCAGACAAACTGACTCGAGCTAAACAAAAACGCCCTCGCTCTCAGAGGGATTCGAGCTGGTTCCCACACGGATAAGAGGGCGACGCAGACACTCCCTGACCCCGATCCTCGACATCGATCCCAGCCGGGCTTTCCAAAAACTAAGAAGTAGTCAGAGATCCAGTATCAGCTCCAGGAAAAGGCCGGATAACAATACAGGATAAAACTGCAGAAGAAAAACCTTAAAAAGAGTTTCTGCAGGTTTCACTCAAATTTAAGACTTTTAAAGACCATTATGAGTAAAATTTAAGACTTATATAATGACAGATGTAGAGGACCAAAACAGTGACATTTCTGGGGTCTTTTTGTGGCTCTTTGCAGCAGTTTTGTGCTTCTCACATATCATTTAGTTCTTTAGCTAGCTAGCAAGCTAGTATTAGCAGCTTGTTAGCAGTAGTCTTAACAGCCTTGAGTTTTTGCCCAATAGAAAAATCCTGCAAGAAAAAACCTACATAGATTAAATGATATTAAATAGTCCTGCCAGGACAAAATATAAGACCTGTGAGTAGCGTACACCAGCCATTTTACATTTTCTTTAATGAATTTAACACATTTTAAGGCCTTAATTTTAGATAAATGAATTTAAAACTTTTAAAAGGTGCATGGAGACGCTGTTCTTTTAGTTACAATCAGATTTGTTTCTTTACGGTATCAATCTGATGCTTTTGGATTTCTTTGTCCACACCTTAAAATGTGGAATTTATAATTTAATAAACAATAAAGGTATTTAAAATTAGACCTGAAGACGTTTAATTTTTTATATGAAAAGAAAGAGTGTTTAAATAGTTCATACAAAAGATCGAAAAACATCTCACTGAGTTGCCACAGTTCTGTTTGCAAAGCCATTGGAGCTAAGTAGAAGTACAAATACTTACACTCTGCCTTCAATGTATTGAAATCTTTCAAAATATTTGAATGCAAAAAGACAGGTTGAACTGGATAGGCCGACAATAATTACTCAGCATAAATGTATGTAAATTAATTCATGAGTCATGGAAAGAAACTTATTCAAACTACAAAATACCTACTCATTTCACCTTTAAAGTTAATGTCCTCGTTCAAAGTTGAGAAATGTAGAAAGTCATAAAGTAAAGAGACTGAAGTCTCATTTTGTCACCATTGGAGAACTGAAATCAGACATTACTTCATATCCACCCAAGTTTCCTGCTCCAATATGAGCTCATAGGTTGACGATTTGTAGTCTGGTGAGGAGAAAGTCCAAATAAGAATATTTGTCTTAGAGCAGCACCCTGAAGACCTATCAAACCGGCACCTTGCGCAGGGATTTAAAAGTATATTTTGTTGGCAGTCTACAGCAAAACACTATGTGATAAAAAAATTTAAATTACATTCTGGCAGCAATGAGGTAGAGGTTATGGTTTGCGCCTTTTTTTCTTCCAATGATTGTGTCACCATGTTTTTGTTTGGCGGTGAAAGGAAACAGCTGAAAGTCTCACTTTAGCATACACACCAAGCTTGTCTTGTTCTTGTGAGAGATTAATTCCTCTAAGTTAATGTAGCAGACAAATGTTACTTACAGAGCTTGATGTGATATTTGTACACTGCAAAAACACAAAATCTCACCAAGTGTTTTTGGTCTAGTTTCCAGTGCAAAGATTTTAGCACACTTGAAATAAGACAAAACTAGCTTACAAGTAACTTTTCAGTAAGATATAGGAGCTTGTTTTAAGTTAATTCCTTAAAATTGACTTAAGATATTAAGGAATATATTAACTGTAAAGCAGTTCACTGGTTTACAGTGCGAGTTTCAACACATATTTGATTGGGGTGGAGTGATAGTTAACTTAGATAAATAGCAGGATGTGAAAGAGCATGAAGGAAGTCCTGTTTGACAGCAAGCATTTACTCTCCTCCCACAAGCAACAACATGAGTGCATTTACATAAACACTCAGAAAATGTTTACATTCTGCTAAAAGGCTTTGCAGACTGAATTAAAAACCATTTAAAGACCTAAAAATCTGCTTCCAATTTCATGTTACTGGTTTAATGTGAAAATAAAGTCAAAATGGCAAGACTTGGACTCAACATTTCTTTTTTTAAGTTCAGAATCATGACTCAGATGTTGTCTGAGTTCTGATTGGCCGATATTCAACAAGAATGTGTGTGAGGAAACAAGTCGACCCAAAGGCATGATGAAAAAGTGTGTTTCTGACCCCTGTTTTCCATCCAAGAGAGCGTCCCAGAAGTTTTACATAAAACACACACAGTCTTTCCTTTCCTGCCCTATCGGACTGACCGACAACAGAAAACAACCCCCACGGTTCCCCACCATCGTTGCACAAGCAACTTTACAATCCACAGTGCTGGACTGTAGGGATACGTTTAAAATAAAGAAATACCAGTAAAACTAATGAGACATCTTCACTTAGTGTAACAATTTGAAGCCAATCGTTCAGTAAAACCACTCAGTTTCTATACCGTGTTGCCCAACACACTGAAAACATTATCGTTATTTGTGGGATCCGGACTATAACAGATCAATTTCAACACATGCTAAAGACTGTTAGTTGCAACAGAGATTACAGTCAAACCACAGAAACCTAAAAACTTTAAACTTTAAAGCATATGCATCAAAACTTGCTTGGCCAATAAGTAAGTTTGCCATTAAGTAAATGCATAAAATTTGATATTATAGTTCAAAGCAGAGTGTTAATAGAAATACTACAGTTTTGGCTTGCGATTAAAATTACAATATAGCACTTTTCAAAATAAAAGACAATATTTTTACATTTTTGACCATGCAAGGCTACATTCGAATGCAAATGCGACCCAATTTGGACTTTAACAGGAAATAACAGGAATGCCCGAGACTCAGTCAGATGCAGCACGGAAATATTGTTGCTGTGGAACAAAAACACAGCTGTTTCTTCATCGCCATCTTGTTAAAACTGGGTCAACACACACTCATGCATAACCTTTTCCATCTCTATACACAGACCATTAGCTTCACACGACTCCAGCTGAGTTCAACTCAGGTCTCCTCAGACAAACTGCATCTTTTTTCCCAAACAGATTTTATTTTAGCAAGAATCTTCAAACACTGATTATTTGTAGATAATATTTCAGTTTATTCATCAACCCGGGGGGTTTTATTTGTGTTTATCCTGCTGGATTCTCCTTCATCCCAACACTTTTTGCAGCTGCTGGGCGACCACTGGGTCAGCAGCACCTTCTTCGTTTTAAGACTTGTCTAAACGTGCCGCCTTTTCCAAATTCCTCTCTTAGTTTAGTCTTTGAGGTGAATGCTTTCCAAGCAGACATCTGACTAAACGTCGGGAAGAACTCGCTGACACATTAAAACCCACAAACTCAACCCTGCAGGGCTGAGTCTGCCTCAAAAAAAAAAAAAAAATCAACCTTGAAAAGCCAAATGTTTCAGTTTTGATGAAAAAACTGCCAAAAAAAATTGGCTAAATCAACTAAATATGTTTCTAAAGAGCCTTTACAAATAATTAAAAACAAATTTATAATTACACAACTGCATTATTTTACATTTTACGTAGACAAAAACATAATATGGAATCAAAAATCTGATTAATTTTCAAAAATAAAAATAATGATTCTTGGGAACATTTTTCTTGACGCTAGTTGGTTGAACCTACAAAAAAATGTGAAAATTTTGCTCTTGCAAGCCATTGTCACAAAAAACTTTTAGCAACTTTTACTTCATCTCTTGTAAATTTCATTTAAATTCTGTTTAAACAAGCCAGTGATTATGTATTTAATGGATCAAAACAAGGGATGGGCCTGTTACCAAGCTCTAGATACAAGAATTTTTTAATAGCTCAGGGTTCAAAACAACTAGAATTATGCATCGTGTAAATCCTGTGGTTAGAGGAGGTTTTATAAGGAGGAATGCATTGCTGCTCCCTGAGCATCAGCTGGCTGAAAGGTAACTCTTCCCTGACTTATAACAAAAACAAAAGGATTCCTTGGAAATATAAGTAAATGAAACAAAAACAGTTAAAATATGGAAGCTAAAGTGCTTTAATTTTTTTATGAAGGTAAATATATTTTATGTGCACATTGCCTTATTAACACAATTCCCAGTTTGGCTGGAAAGCAACAACACAAAAGATTCTTAAACAAGCACCACTTCTTCTCCAAGCTACACAAAAAGCCTTTTGTGCCACAAGTAAACTTGCTGCAATCCAGCTGCCAAACATGAATCAGGTTGTGTGGAAAACTCTTTTCCTAAACTGAATCCAAAGGAGGAGGAAGAAGAAATCCAGTTTTGGGAGACACCAGCAGCTGAGCAATGTGTTGTCGCCCACACCCTGTAACCATCATAACATCTGGCAACAATAAATCCAGCAACATCATGGCCACATCACACCCAACTGTGGTGCCTCCCCATGTCACAAACCTTTGGTTTATGTTGGTCAAAGCTGAAGATTTTGGGGATTTAAAGCAACAAAAGCAGTTCAATTATTAGGGAAAGAGCAGGAGCAGGATTTTTTTAATAACTCATCCGTCTTATGATTGACCAAAAGATCCTTCAGCTCATGTACATTTAGGAGCCGGTTTCTCCTAAACTTCTACCGTCATTTGTTAGTTTTCTAACCTTTTGGGCCAGGATGAATGCTTGATGCAGGCGGACTAAACCGATTGGTTCCGGCCCAAAATTCAGTCATAAAAGGAATCAGAAGTTATACCTGAAAAGGAGTTCAAGAGTCAAAAGTCAAACATCAACGATGAAGACGATGACAAACCGACCAGCAACATGGTGGAGTTAATGGTGGCATCTACATCTTTCTGTGCTGTGTGAACAGAAAGCACTTCAGTCACAGGTTGCTGAACTCAAGGCAACTTGCTACTTGGTCCGGGAAACTCAAGGCAACTTGCTACTTGGTCCGGGGAACTCAAGGCAACTTGCTACTTGGTCTGGAGAACTCAAGGCAACTTGCTACTTGGTCCGGGGAACTCAAGGCAACTTGCTACTTGGTCCGGGGAACTCAAGGCAACTTGCTACTTGGTTTGGGGAATTAAAGGCAACTTGATGTGAAGTTTTGTGAACTCAAGGCAACTCTGATGAACTGATCACTGTACTGCAAGGTATGCTGAACTCAAAGCAACTTCTTACAAGGTTTTGTGAACTCAATGCAATTTGCTATGGGGTTTGTTGTACTCAATGCAACTTGTTACTTGGTTTTGTGAACTTGAGACAACTTGTTACTTATTTAGTGAATTCAAGGCAACATGTTTTGAATTTCTACTAAGCTTAATGCAACTTGTTACTTGGTTAGTGAACTCAAGGCAACCTGTTCACAAAACCGTTGGTGAAAAGCAACGTTGGCACAACCAAAACCAAACCAGCCCAAA
This sequence comes from Gambusia affinis, assembly GCF_019740435.1. Taxonomy (NCBI): domain Eukaryota; kingdom Metazoa; phylum Chordata; class Actinopteri; order Cyprinodontiformes; family Poeciliidae; genus Gambusia; species Gambusia affinis. Next base: position 14,058,247 of record NC_057890.1, read on the forward strand.
CTAGAGTAGCTCCAATTTAGTTTCTTATGTGACAAAATGCAGATGAAAGAAGCACAAATTCAAACAAAAGCTGCTCTTTAAATAAATTTTTATTTAGACTTTATATAAAAACAAAATCCTAAAAAAAAAATTTTCTTTTTAAAAAGTCAGAAGAAAGACTGATAAACATATGGGTCAATGTAGATAAAGAGTGAAGAGAAGCAACCAGATGTTTTAGGAATTTTGGACACGAGCCGACTCGTCCCGGTTCACCCTGCAGGAGAGACGGAGGCAGGAGGGGGAGGAAGGCTGGAAGGTGAAAGAGGTTTAGGCCTGAAGCTGCTCTACATTTAACACTTTCCGCTACTGGGAGGGTTATGAGCTACAAAAACCATCAACGCTGGGCGTTTTACGTACGTCACGCTGTGCAACAGGCAGTTTGCAGGCTTTGAGGTATAAAATGTGAAACACTGAGCGTCAGTGTAGAATGCATCAACCCTGATGTGAAATCAATAGTTTTAGTTCAATAACCTTAAAGTCTTCAACTTGGAAAACAACTGTAAAGTACTTCTAAACTACGGTTGTAAAGTGTAAACAATGAAGAAAACTACGGGACAGAGGGCAGTCGGATGGTTTTTACTGGAATTTTAAAAAGTCTGAGATTGTTGAAACTGCTTTGAGGCTTTCGTAAAGGCTGGGTGTGTAAAATCTAACCAGAATTTAAACCCACACCCTCTAAACCACACAGTGAATCAAATGACAGGGGGCTGCAGATCCATGGAGAAAGAGGGAGGAAACACCAGAAAGAAGAGTAAGAAAAGATACAGAGCGATAAATTTAGCTTTGCCTCGGAGAATTAAGTCTCCTCTTGATTTCCGTAATGATCCCTTACACGCTGATTACTACCTTCGCATTGCTCCCAACCAGTTGGCTGTCTGCAGAGAGCTGGAGTCTGAGTACTGTTTCAAAGTTCAGGAGAAAAGTTGCATCAGATTTGACCAGGAGAAAAATGTGTGCACCATCTGTCCAGACATTTAGGACAAGTTTAAAGCTTGGCCTGCAGGCACAGAAAGAAGTAGATGAGAAATGCTGATGATAAATTAAAAAAATCTTTAGTTCAAAATTGTTTTAGGATTTAAAGGCGGAAAATAGCTCAAAAAGAGAGAAGAAAAACAATAAAATCAGCTAATTAATTCCCTTTCTTACCATTTGAACATGATCTTGAGGGGTATTGCTTGAAAATAATAAATACTATTGAGTTATTTAACAAGCTTTAAGGGAGAAAACCAAAATTAAACAAGTTAAAAAAACTAAACTAAGAAAAAAACACAGAAATTGCCATAAAAAATTAATAAATTTCAGATTCTCCAGATTAGTTGCTGGTGCAAATGTTATGCATTCCAGCTCACAGATTAAAATAGAAAATTTGTTAATTGCTATTTTATTATTGGTAGTATTGACCAAAATTAGCAAAAAGTAATAATTGTATTATTCTAAAGGATATATTCTGTGTTTCAAATATTTCCCTTAATGATTCTACATCATCGTCAGAAACACTGCAGAATTTAAGATCTCCCTTAAAAATCCCAAATTTGTCCAAAACATTCCCAGCATTCCCAGAAGACTACTTCAATGTCTAAACAGGCTTTACTTGTCATTCAACGACATCAGAGAATCGAGGTAATTAAGTTTGTCTAATGTCACGGATATAATATTAATAGGGATACACAATGTATCGGCAATAACATTGTCGATACATTGACAATGTATCCACGCGTTTCTGTGGCACTTTTAGCTAGCCTACAGCACATACAAAACAGAGAAAACTAAACGCTGATATGTTGATTTATTTATAGTTTAAATAGGTGATTAGGTCATTATTTGTTGAGGAAAAAAAAGAAAGGTAGAGATAATAATTTAACTATAACAACTGCAGCGCACCGTTCAACTAAATGCGTACGTAATTCCGCTCCCATCGATCACACAACCCAGATGATTTGCACTTGACACACCCTGCGGTTACAACAAGCAACAAAACGGAGCTGAAAGACGTCAAACAAAAGCAGAAAACGTGGGACGTTGCACTGCCTGCTCAACAAAAAGCAGAAAAATCTTAATTAAAATAATATGTTGAGTTTAATTCATCTGCCACCCCCTAATTAAACTCAGTCAGTTGGGTTGGGTCGGACACAATGTCTCTAGGATAGGTCCGGGTCGGGTTGGAGTTTTTAGGGCTGATCTAAACTCTAGCGCAGATTTCTCCTCCAGATGTGGATCAGGAGGAAGTCATGAGGCTGTGCATTCAGACCACATCAGGTGAAATGTTCATAATTTAAGAGAAATTGTTTCATCTCATTGTTTATATCAAGTTATTGGGGGCCACAGTCAGTGGTTTTGTCTACTGTGGAGGAAAAGTTTGACTTTGCATGGGATGTGGATTCTCTGTTGAAAATCAATTAGAAGGAATAATTAATTAATATTCAATAGTTGGCAGTCATTTTGACTGCTGTCAGTCAAAATGTGGACAACAAAAAGACCTCTGTCATCGCTGCATCCATTCTCAAATCCATGGACCAAATCAAACAACATTCAACAGTTTTTAACCAAAAAAAAAGTCTAGAAAAGAACCATATTCAAATTTAATGCAGACAAATTACAGAACATCAGTGACTTTCCTGCTGCTTTTACTGACAGGTATGTGAACTGCCTGTTCAACTTTAAAACAAGAGAGCACTTTGACCATTTCTGGAGATAAACAAAAGAACTCAGACTTTGACAAACTTCTAGATTTGCATGACAGAAAAACAAGGGATAAAACAAAACTGATAATTTAATCTCAAAACCTTTCAGCTGGTTGATATGATTTTGACAGAGGAACAACCGGATGATCCTGCACCACTCCTGCTGTAATTACTCTCTCAGCCTCATTGTGACACAGAGGCCAGGGTGAAGACGAATCTGGAAAGGCTGGTCTGGCATGCAGAATTGGAATGTGACCAAACTTGAAATGTGATCAAAGAAACGTCATTATTTAAGCTTTTTAAGCATAAAGTAACCAAGTTGTGCACTGGATGACCGTTTCCTTGGTGCACAATGACAGGCATGTTGCAGGTCACACACATGGACCTTTCACACAGGCATAGCAAGATCACCGGCGAGCAGGATGCCCTGCCCCAACGGAGAACAGGCACTCCTCTGTGAGCACACACTGACCCGATCTGAAGCGGCTGCCAGAGCCGTCATCTACAGCCTATCAGTACAGGTTGGGCATTACAGCTGGTTTGGGAGATACAAATGAGAACCTGCAGGAATTATGTAACCGGAGTCATATTTGTCCGGGAGCAAACTCAACAAATACACCCTTTTCTCGAACATGTTGAACCAATGAAGGTATGCAAGTGTAGTAGGTTCAACGGGAGCTCGAAACAAAACCTGATATTTCATGTTTAAACTCTGGAATTTAAAATAAATCTCCTGCTGAAAACTTTTGACTGACAAGAGATCTGGTGTGGGTTTTATCTTTGTACTCCCCTGACTTTCCATAAAAGTCTAAACAATGACACGTCAGAGTCCTGAACAAAGCTTCTCATCGTTTGTTTACGAGAGAAAATCTCACAGAACAAAAGACTGAAGTGTGTGTAGAAGTAAGGCTCACTGATATTCTGCTAATGTCGAAAAACACAATTTTACAACTGTGGTGTTTCCATCACATAAGAAACGCAATTTAAATTAAATATGAATAAGTTTGTTGGCCCAATTAGTCATTAAAAAAGACGCCACTTCCTGTTGTCTTTCCACATGTAACCAATAACATCCGGTTGTTGGTTACATAACTCATGTGATGCAGTTTTGTGAAATATGCTAATTCTGATGTAGTCGAAAATCCACCTAACTGTAGCACAAAAACATTATAAACAAAAATGTGAATTTTCTTTCAAAACTGGAATGTTTACCATTAAGAAAATATATTTTTGCAATTCCAATTTTGCTTGTATTTTTGCACAAATATGGGCAAAACGTGTGTGAAATCAAAGTACTATTGGCTTATCTGTAAACAATCATCACTTTGAATCATCACAGCCTTAAATTTAAGGCTACAGCTGAAAGAATATCTCAGCATGACTGTTTTTAATTATGTTAATACTGCAGAGTTTGCACCACAGATGTGCATACGAGTGAACAGTAAGATGAAGACTTCAGGACAGCGACTTCCTAACAGGGGATTGGTGCAAACTTCTATAAATCCCTCTACTATTTGTTTGGGACATCTGGAAAATAATTTTTCTGTAGGAGAGAAGGTACAAAGTCCGGTCTACAAACTCAAAAAAACTCATGTGAGGAGAAACAATTCTGCCCTGGAAAACTGCAGAGTTTAAAGACAAAAGTTTCCCTACGTGTTCATCTTCTACATTGTGGATGCTTTTAAAATTTCAAGCAGAAGTCAAACACGTCACAAGCCTACGATGCCTATTGTTACTCCTGAAAAGAGTGTGACACATGGCTGCAGATAAAAATAACGTCTTCATAATCGTAAAACCTGAACAACTTGAAGGTTTAAAGGCATCCAGGCTGGGAGGAGACTGTTTAAAGTAATGAAAAAAGCAGCTGATGACGCTGCTTAAGGCTCACTGAGCTGTGAGGAATCCCGTCTGAAGCCCCCGGGAGGAGGGAACGTGAAGGAGTCGGCCCACCGTCAGGGCAGGAACAAAGGCTGCAGTCTGTTTCTCAGCCTGCCTCACATTCAAACACTACAGTCTTGTTACCTCGAACGCTGAAGCGTCTCTCCAGTTCTATACAGACACAAACTGTTCATGTTTATATATAGAACATCCATAATGCTGCTCTATGTTACATGAATTTATGTATTTATGTATCACTTTTCAACATTCAGAAAACTTTCACCCTTAAAGTCACTGAAATCAATTTCAGAAGAAACTTAAAATGCATAACATTTTAAGATCTTTCCCAGATCTATGAAAAATGTTTCTATATGCTCCAGGTAGAAAAGTTGTAGAAAATATCCAAAATGTGACCCAAATCCGCTTTTTTGCCCAAATGTCTGACAGCCCAATAGAGTTTTTATCAACGCCCAGAAAATCTGGTATGTGGAACTAATTAGGAGACATACGATTGTTTTCAATGCTTCTGCAGACTGAACGGCCATGTTGCATTTGATCCGGCCTTTCAGTCATTTATGTGAGAGATACGTCAGAATTCTGCACCAGAAAAAAGCTATATGCAAAAGCTATATGCAAAAGCTATATGAAAAAAGCTAAATCAGAAATCGATATTTATTTATTAACTTATGAAGAAGGTTTGTGTCAGTGAAGCACAACGTATCACAATCTTAATGACCACAAAACTCTGGTCCACTTCAAATGCATATGTGAACACCAAGCAGACCAGAGACCACCACAAAACCAGGAAGTGGACTCCAGCACAGGGCATTCTGGGTAAATACAACCAAAATAAACAGTGAGTCCAGCGCTAACACATTCTGTGAAGAAGGAAGCTGCGTTTATGTCAACTTTGGAGATTTTTGTGTCGTTTCCTTTAGTGGTTCTTGGTGCAGCGCCACCACAGGTGAGGAGGGGAACAGGCTTTTGATTAGTTTGGACTTTGACGGTGCAATGTGAAAGCAAACCACTCAAGCTAAAAATGTAACAAATGTTGCAATTTTGGTTCCCAACTGAACCAAGTCTTCCAGACTATCAGGTGTGAAAACTCTATTAGTCACAGACTCCAACTAAAATTAGCTTCTTTGTCTTGCAACGGGTCTTAATTAAAGCAGCCAAACAAATTCAGTCAAACTTTAACAGCAACAAGTTTTCACCCGTCCGCAGGAAGCAAGTGCAAGTGGAGAAACAAGAGGCTCACAGCTCAAAAAGAAAAAAAAAAGATTTGATTTTAAGATGGCTGGAGAAAGTGAGAGTAAGTCTGTGATGTCCTGAGATGGGATGGAAAACCGAGCCAGTGTGAGTCTGAGGCTGACTCAGCCTCCTCGGTGTCTGATTTCCGTCTTTGGCCAGATGTTTTTACACTCTGTGAACCCCACACACACACCCGCCCGCACACACACGCACGCACGCACACACACACACACACACACACACAGCTGCCTCATTCTCTCCATCTCACACAATCTCGTCCCAAAGGAGACACACAGCTGAAAGACAGACTTCAGCTTACATAACCGAGGACCTTTAAATGCAGAGCTCAGCTTACAGAAAGGAGAAACGCTCTCTCTCTCTCTCTCTGTGTGTGTGTGTGTGTGTGTGTGTGTGTGTGTGTGTGTGTGTGTGTGTGTGTGTGTGTGTGTTTTATCTCCTTATTTACTCTGTCCAGTAAATATATCAACAGCTCATAAAAACCAAGACAATGGATTAAAAAAATTACAGATTTAAACTGAAATTTGAAACAGTTATTTTTTCACAGAAAGATAATAATTATAAATGTTATTGACTAATAATATTTACACTATGATTATACAAAGGATAATTATATATCTTTAATAATATTATACTTTGACTAGATTTGGAGCTTAAAACTACCTGCTAACCTAATTTATTTCAAATTATTCAGTTTATTTCATTCTAAACATGTTTTCTAGGAAATATATTCACTTTCATTACCATAAAAGTGATAAATAAAGGAAAATATTTGATATTTTGTACAACTTTTTGGTAAGTGGATTTTGTTTTAATCAGAAAATTGTGAATTTTTAGGTTTTACACTTGAAAAGCCTCAGTTTTTGGTTAGTATCAAGGTACCACATCAAATTGTGTCATTTATGTTTGAGCTGTTAAATAAAGTTTATTTATTTATATTATTATTAAAAATACAGGTTTTTACGATCACAAACCTAGGATAATATTCCTCATTTAGAACTTAATTTTCTACATTTTTGTCAAACTTCAATATATTTTAATGGGATTTTAGGTGACAGATCAACACAAAGTGGTGAATAAGTGGGAAATAGAAGGAAAGTTACTAAAAGTTTTTAAAACCTTTGACAAACCTCTGTAAAATGCGTTGTGCACTTATATTCAGCCTTCATGACTCACTACACTTTAAAATTATCTTTCAATACAATTACAAGTGCAGATATGTCATTGTAGCTCTGGCCTGCTCTCTCTTGGGCTCCAGCCAACTCTGACTGGAGTCACTGTTCAATTAAAGTTTCCCCACAACATGATGCTACCACCACCATGTTTCACCACTGAGTCAGGATGATATTTAGAGTAAGTTACCTACCACATTTGTTGCACGGACACAAGAAAAAAGTAATATTTTTGTTACATCTGACCAGAGCTGCACAAACTGTTGATGTTTAAATATTAGGAAGTTGATTTATCCCTTAAACCTGCTCTATAAAACCAATTCCCTACGCTATTATTTCTATTAATGCAATTAATTGACTCCCCTCGGTTATCAGAGGAAAGTAGGCTAAATATACATCCAAAAATGTGAAAATTCTGTTTAATTTGCATAAAATCCAGACAAAACACATTGAAAATGTGTACTTGAGCATTAGAAGTATGCTTCTCTCACTCATTTATTAACTTTAATTCTTAAATTATTTACTTTATCTTAAGACTGTGAAAGGGAAACTGCAATATTTTCCATTAAACTAAATAAAAAGAAGGTAATAAGTCGATTCTTAATTAGAAACCCCATCCATAAAACACTTTATGTGAGACTAGAAAATTTCTGCAGCTAAACCTGTTGCAGCCTGGACCCCAAGGCTCAGTTTAGCGAATGGAGAGAAGGGTACCACACATCATTAACTCATCTAAGGCAAAAACTGCAGCCAATCAGCACCTCCCCCCTTGATCTATACCTGATCGGTTAGGTTTGATCGATAACTTACATTGGTGTAGAGCACGGAGTCCAGCTCCCCGGCCTCAGACAGCTCGCTCAGGTTTCTGTCCCAGTGGAGCAACGACTCGCTGCTGTCCAGGATCTCCATGATTTTTCCTTCTTTTCTTCTTCTTTCTTTCCTTTCTGGGTTAAAGTTTTGTTGTTTTTTTTAAATCAACTCAAAACTTAAATAAAAGTTCAGAAATAACTTGTTTGATTCAGAAAAATGACTTGAGCACTGGTTTGTGTTAACAGCTGTTTTCTCATCGGTCGGATTCAGGCTGAGAAATGTTGTTGTTATTGTTTGGGATCATCTCCTCTCCGGTTCGAGGTCCACAGACTGTTTCCAACCGGATCTCTTTTCCTTTTTCTCTCCTCCCGAACGGCAGACAGACAGGAATGTGTGGGCGGAGACAAGAACTCGGGCAGGGGAAGTGGAGCAAAAAGAGGGGAAACATTCAGGAAAATATATTTTTTTAAATTCTTTAAAGTCTGATTGTTTGAAACAGGATGAAGCCGGGCAGAATAAACATTAAATACACGCTTTAATCTAAACATAAAGAGTAATCTTTTCCAGCTGTTTGTGACGCAGTTTGAAAGTACCTTAACGTCCCAAAGTCTCGCTTCCGGTTAAGAATTTCAAAATAAAATGGCACAAACGGAGCAAGGCAATTAAATTAGCCTAAATAAATTTAGAATACAAACTATAATGATAAAGATTTAAACATAAATTATTTGTAAATTCTGTGTAAGATCTACATAAAACTACTTGAAATTAATATGAAAAACTATTAAACCATCTTCTGATGTCGATTTATTTCTCGTTTTGTGCTGTGTGTTTCTTCATCTTTATATGTATGTATATTTATATTGTGTGTTGTATATGTGTATATAACCTGCACTTTAACTCGAGTCAAGCACGGTCTCAATCTCGTTGTAATCTGTTGATGACAATGACAAATAAATATCATCTTAGATTAAAAAAAATGTTAAAAGAATTTTGCTGGAATATTTGTGGAAAGTATCACTATTTTGACAAACAAAAACAGACTTCTTGTTTAAACACAAGGTTTGCTCCATTAATTTTGAAATATTTGGAGATTTTAAAGTATTCAGTAAACACATATATATTGTCACTGTTTTAACACTTATTTTACATTTCCTACTGTAACCGTTGGGTTCATAAATTTTATGCTTAAATTTGATTCGGGAAAATGCTTCCTAAATCTATTGTTTCATGAGGTAATGTTATTTGTTTGTATAATTTTTTAACATTTTAATTTTTAAAATACCCAAATTTACAAA